>NC_133335.1:8173868-8344784 GCF_042186555.1 Aquarana catesbeiana
AGTGTTGTGGTCAGATGAGACCAAAATCAAGATCTTTGGCATCAACTCAAGTCGCTGTGTTTGGAGGAGGAGGAATGCTGCCTATGACCCCAAGAACACCATCCCCCACCGTCATACATGTAAGGGGAAACATTATGCTTTGGGGATGTTTTTCTGCTAAGGGGACAACTTCACCGCATCAAAGGGACGATGGACGGGGGCCATGTACCATCAAATCTTGGGTGAGAACCTCCTTCCCTCAGCCATGGCATTAAAAATGGGTCATGGACGGGTATTCCAGCATGACAATGACCCAAAACACACGGCCAAGGCAACAAGAGAGTGGTTCAAGAAGAAGCACATTAAGATCCTGGAATGGCCTAGCCCGTCTCCAGACCTTAATCCCATAGAAAATATGTGCAGGGAGCAGAAGGTTCGAGTCACCAAACATCAGCCTGGAAACCTTAATGACTTGGAGAGGATCTGCAAAGAGGTCAAAATCCCTCCTGAGATGTGTGCGAACCTGGAGACCAACTCCAAGAAACGTCTGACCTCTGTGATCACCAACAAGGGTTTCTCCACCAACTACTAAGTCAAGATGGGGGGGGGGGGGGGGTCACATATTTAATTCACTCATTAAAACGGAAAATCAATTTATAACTTTTTCGAAATGCGTTTTTCTGGATATTTTTGTTGTTATTCTGTCTCTCACTGTTAAACAATAAATAAACTGACCAATAAAATTATAGACTGATCATTACTTTGTCAGTGGGGCAAACCTACAAAATCAGCAGGGGGTCAAATACTTTTTCCCCTTCACTGTATGCAATCTTTAGGCTTAAAAATATTTTTTTTAAATGTGTGCAAAAACAGCTCTGGCAGTGAAAGGGTTAAAAAAAAAAAAAAAAAAAAAAACATAAAAAGGGATAATTGCCAAAACACCTAAGAGAATATTTTTAAAGCTGTAAGGGCCAGGTCACACCATAGAAACGCAGTCCGGATGCGCTCCAGATGCTTTTTTGCATGCACGTTTCTGATGCAGTCCGGTGCATTACCCCCCCCCCCCCCCTTTTTTTTTTTCCTAACCTTAAATAAGAACGTAGGTGTTCCAGTGCGTTTTTAGTGCATTTTTGCAGCATGTTCTACTTTTTTTTTCTGGAACGGCAAGCACTGGTGTGAACTATGCCATTGCAACCCATATAACCTACTTTCTATGCGTTTTTGATGCAGAAAAAAAAAAAAAAAACGCACTGGACTGCATGTGGTGTGAACTGGCCCTAAAATGAGATCCCTGCAGGTACACCATCCTGGTGCAGAGAATGATTCACCCTTCAGGAAAGGATTGGTGAATGTCACATTCACTGCTTTATAAATAGACCTCCATGTTTTATATAAAGGGTTCCCTTACACCCGGTAGTTGGCACGGGCTGCTGAAGATGATCCGGCTCGTAAAACAGACGCAGTCAGCTGATAGGGTAAGTGCATGTCCACACATTATCCCATTACATTTAAAACGATCGGATCATCTGAACCCATCAAATACGGATCATCTGAACCCATCAAATACACTTATAGGGCCCCGGAGCATAACTATTTTCCGAAATATAATATCTTCATGCAGACTCACCTTATCCACTTAGGATTCATGAAACTTCGTCCCCCCCCCCGTCCCCCGTTTGGCGTCCCCCCCCCCCCCCCCCCCCCGAATGAACCTCATTAAAAAAAAAAAATCTGACTCCTATAGGGCGGCCATACACAGATTCCCAACGATTTGTCGATCGAAAAATTTAGTGCGTTTTCTGATGGTGCCACTATTGATTTCAAAATTCGACCAACCAAGCCACCGATGTTGTTACTGAAAAGAAAAATTTGTGGCCAGGAATTTCCTTTTCTTTCCAGATCACAGCTCACGCGCATTTCTCTTTTAATCGATTAGATTTCTCCCACAATTCACCCATCGTGGATTAGAAGTTTGTTTGATTTAAAAAAAAAAAAAAAAAAAAAAATTCCAGCATGCCTGATCAGTAAGATTCGATGGCTGCAGTAAAAATCGGTCGTTGCTGTGGCCCCACGAGGACTTGTGTCTTTTTTTTTTTTCAGCCTCGCCTACTATGTAACTAATGGTCAAAACAAAACAAAAATAAAAATTAAAAAAACGAATGATTATTAAAATCTGGGATTTTCTAAACGAAAAATCGTTTGGAATTCAACAAGTGTATGGCCGGCCTTACCTGCATGCACATTTTCAAAAGATTTAGGGAAAAAAAAAAAAGAAAAGTCCGGTTTTATTTCCAAGTGTAGGGCGCATTGCCATTAAAGAGGAACTAAACCCATCGATGTAGCGGCTTCAATAAACAGTTATATTACCGCCATGCTGGGAATGACAATTGTCACATTCGCTTGTGTGCTCAACCAAAGAGCTGCCAAACCAGCCAATGGCTGGTGTCATAACTGATCACATGTGCAGCATCATGACAGTTAAACATCAGAGGCCAAGATGGCCGCTTCCTGGGCTGAATAGGATGGGAGGGTTTAGTTCCGCTTTAAAGTTCTCCTCCTTGTTGCTTCCTGTCCTCAGGCCAAGCGTGTCGAGTTTTCATTTCTTAGAACGCCCACCTCCAAACTTCTAGCTGTCTGACACCCAGCACCCCACCGCCTCTTCCTGTCAGGCCTGGCTGTCATTGACACGCCCCCTTAGTTGTCTTGGGGGACAGCAATGGTGATGTCATGAGGCTGGCTATGCTACTGGCAGAGTTCTGTTCTTTACAAGCTGACCAGTAACACCCGTACCAACCCACCTCTGCCAGTCACCCACCACAATGCCTACGGGGATGTGTATTCCCTGAGCACATGGAAGTGACATGGGGGGCCCCACTACTCGCCACCCATTGCCTGTGTAAACTCCGAGGAGGCTGGGATGGTCACGTGATGGCAACTTTCTAGGAAAATCACAGGTATTTATGGGGTAAAAAATTACAAAATCAATATCATCCATGTTCCAGGGCAGGGGGGTCACTAAACTCTCTAAACAAAGGGCCAGTTTAGTGTCCTTCAGACTCTATGGGGGCCGGACTCTGGCCAGGGGGAATAGAAAATGTCCTGGTGTCAATGGGAGTAAACAATGCCCCATCGATATTGGAGGGGGGGTATTGCCCACATTGTTTGCATCATGGCAAAGAATAGTGCCCCCATCATTAGTATCAGTGGGAGGAATTGTGCCCCATCATCGGTGTCAGTGGGAGGAATAGTGCCCCCATCATTCGTGTCACTGGGAAGAATAGATCTCCATCATCGGTGTCAGTGGGAGGAATAGTGCCCCATCACTGGTGTCAGTGGGAGGAATAGTGCCCCATCACTGGTGTCAGTGGGAGGAATAGTGCCCCAATATTGGTATCAGTGACATGAATATTGCCCCATTGTTGGTGTCAGTGGGAGGAATAGTGCCCCATCGGTGTCAGTGGGAGGAATAGTGCCCCATCAGTGTCAGTGGGAGGAATAGTGTCCCATCATTGGTATCAGTGGGAGGAATAGTGCCCCATCATTGGTATCAGTGGAAGAAATAGTACCCCATCATTGGTATCAGTGGGAGGAATAGTGCCCCATCATTGGTATCAGTGGGAGGAATAGTGCCCCATCATTGGTATCAGTGGGAGGAATAGTGCCCCATCATTGGTATCAGTGGGAGGAATAGTGCCCCATCATTGGTGTCAGTGGGAGGAATAGTGCCCCATCATTGGCATCAGTGGTAGGAATAGTGCCCCATCATTGGCATCAGTGGAGGAATAGTGCCCCATCATTGGTGTCAGTGGGAGGAATAGTGCCCCAGGGGCCAGATAAAGGAAATCAAGGGGCCACATGCGGCCCCCGGACTACAGTTTGGAGACCAGTGGGCCGGGGGATGGGAGAGGTTGGGGTCATTAATATTCTGTCTATATACACAAGTGGGATGTGCCACATAAATATAGATTTTGAATGGCAGATCTCACCTCATGCTCACATATCTTGATTAGAACTTTCGCCGTCTGCGTCAGCTTGTGATTTCCTGTGGAGAAGATACAATGAATGGTGAGAAATCCACGTATACAACAATCATCCTCACAGATATCGGGGTGTGTGATGGGCTGTACATCGTGTGATAAGAGACACAAGGAGAGGGGGGGCCAGGACTGGGACCCGTATGGGAATTACAAAGCACCATATTAAATGGGTCACCTGATCTAAACTCCCACTCAGGAGCGGGTGGCACCATCTCTAAATAATCCGCTCTATAATGACCATCTGAATATCATTCCATCCCCTCTACAATTACAGCATATATGAGACAGATTCTGACTTTTGGTTCCCACACTGTAATTCTGGTCTGGTAATATCTGTATAGGAAGAACAATCACATATATTCTAGTCCTACCATACTATACTAGTCCTACTGAAGAAGTACCACCCACTGGACGTAACGCGTATAAGAGCGGAGTTCCGTGCCAGGTGACGGCATCGCGCTGCCGTCCTGATATTGCTGAGCTGAGCGGTGAGAGACCGGTACATGTAAACTGACTGTTTATATTGTATTGAAGGCGATTGATTCTACTAACCTTGCAAGTGTTTTTTTTTTAACTTATGTTACATTTGATAAAACACGGTGAGCACTATTAGCTCCCTTTCTTCTTTTATACATGTGATGTGTATATTTCAGCTCCATATGGTACCTGTTCCCTGCAGCCACATCAGCCACAATGAGGGCAAAAAAAAAAAAAAAAAAAAAAAAATCGCTGTTTGACCTCACTTGATTATTAGAGGTCATGTGAGGAGGTGAGATTTAAGTTCAACTCTTCTGGGAAGGCCGTCCACAAGGTTTAGGAGTGTGTCTATGGGAATGTTTTCCCATTCTTCCAGAAGAGGTCAGGCACTGATGTTGGACGAGAAGGCCTGGCTCACAGTCTCCACGCTATTTCATCCCAAAGGTGTTCTATCTGGTTGAGGTCAGGACTCTGTGCAGGCCAGTCAAGTTCCTCCACCCCAAACTCGCTCATCCATGTCTCTATGGACCTTGTTTTAACAAACATGTCATACTTAACTCCGCTGTGCAGCTCCTTTTGCACAGAGTGGCCCCGAACATCCTCTTCTGGGGTCCCCCGGCGGCTCTCGCGGCCCCCCCCCCCCCCCGCATCAGATAAGAAGATGCGCTCTCCCGAGAGCGTTACCTTGCGGGCGCGCTCCTGAGTCCAGCATTTGAATCCACAGACAAAAATGCCGGACTCGGCCCCGCCCCCCCCACCACTGGATTTGATTGACTGCAGCGGGAGCCAATGGCTGTGCTGCTATCAATCTATCCAATCAGGACCCGAGACAACGGCTGGTGTGCGCGCCCCCCCCCCCCCCCGTCGCGGGAAAGACCTGGTTCAGGTAAGTAAAAGGGGGGCTCTGCTGCATCACAGGAGGTTTTTCAGCTTGTATTAAGGTGAAAAAACCACGAAGGTTTACAACCCCTTTAACTGAACAATCAGAAGTGAGAAGCTGATTGGCTACCATGCACAGCTGCACCAGATTTTGCACTCTTCACTTTTGTGGAATCAATCCCACAGAGTCGTTCGCGTTCATTTCACACCATCGACCTTTATTTCATAGACACCCGCGTTCGGTTGTATAAAGCGCAGCACCTTTCTAAGTAAATTTAACTGGGCGTCCGCACCTCGAGTGCTGGCAGCCAATTGGATTGCTCCATCACTATACAGAAGACGTCACACTTACCCCCGTTGTAAATAATGCAGTTGTGTAAAATCCATTTGGCTTCTGCCAGGAATGCTTCGGTGCAACCGTACATCTTCTTTTTAACATTCTGCAAGGACATGAAAAGGAGACGCTAGATCTTTGTACAGGTGGCATCCTGAAATTGCGAGGTGAAAGATGGTAAAGGGGGGGGAGGGGTCACAGGACAGCTGACACAATTCATCAATAACAGTACAGTCCTGATTTATATACTATAATGGGCCCTTCCTGTATAATGGAGAAGAGTATCTGCTATACTTCATTGTCAAAAGCAGCTATACCCAGTACCAGGACAGGTTCATCTAGCGCCCAGGGCAAGGATGCGGAAGTGTGCTCCCCCTCCCCCACTGTTCATGCATGCCGTAGAATGGGTTTACTGCTCTGCACTTATTCTCTGCTCCCTCCCTTGCCCCACTGTGCCCAGGGCACCTGCCCCTCCTACCCACCCCTTGTCCCACTGTGCCCAGGGCACCTGTCCCTTCTGCCCACCCCTTGTCCCACTGTGCCCAGGGCAACTGCCCCTCCTGCCCCCCCCCCCCCATGCCCCACTGTGCCCAAGGCACCTGCTCCTCCTGCCCACCCTTTGCCCCACTGTGCCCAAGGCACCTGCTCCTCCTGCCCACCCCTTGTCCTGGCCCCCTGGCTGTACTTGATCTGTTGTCTTCTTGAAAGTTAAAAGAGGAAGTAAACCCTGATGGGTTTTACTTCATCTTTTTTTTTTCCCTCTGCAAAGTAAAAGTATAATGGGCTAGTATGCATCGCATACCAGCCCATTGTATAGCACTTCGCTGCAAACGAAGCCCGCTGTGTGGCCGCATTCATCTTCACCCCTCCTCCGGCTCTGTGACTGGGCCTGAGTCGCTTGACGTCGCTTGCGCGCAGGAGCCACCAGTCACGGCACAAGCCCCTCAGAAACGGCACGTTCACGCCCCTTCTTCAGGTCGGCACAAGCGTATACGGTAAATATCTCCTAAACCGCGCAGGTTACAGAGATATTTCCAGTACCTACAGGTAAGCCTTATTATAGGCTTACCCTGTAGGGAAAAGTGGTGTGACTCGGTTTACAACCACTTTAAAAGCGGAACTAAACCCTCCAATCCTTTTCAGCCAAGGAAGCTGCCATCTTAGCTTCTGCTTGATCCTCAACTGCAATTGTGCATGGCATGACACCAGCAGTGGAGGCTGGTGCTCAAACTTTTTGGGGGGGCGCAAACAAACTGAAAAATACTGAATCCACCCACCCCTCCTCCCATCAATTGCAGCCACTTGTGCCCATCATATGCAGCCTCACTGTGCCCGTCAAATGCAGCCATTTGTGCCCGTCAAATGCAGCCACTTGTGCCCAGAATATGCAGCCACTGTGAACATCAAACGCAGCCACTTGTGCCCGTCAAATGCAGCCACTTGTGCCCACCGACCCCCCCCCCCCCCCAAGAGCCAGGCATCCAATAGGGTGGCCTGGTGCTGTGGCCAATCAGAAAACAGGTCTGACGCTCTGCCTCCTGATTGGCAGGGAGGAAGGTTAGTGTGAAAATAGCGAAAAGTTATTGGCTATTGTCACCCAATTGAGTGGGATCAGTGTGCACTCTCTGCGCCCAGAGCCCACCTTATTTTGAAACCTATTAGAACCTCTGACTCTAATCAGGTGCTTCAAAAAGTATCACCCGCCTTCCCCACCACCGCCATAGGAATCAATGCATCCTGAAGGGGGCCGGGCGCATGGATGGGGGGGCGGCGCCCACAGTGCACAGGCCGCCACTGGAAACCAGCCATTTGATGGTTTTGACAGCTTGGTGGAGAGCACAATCAAAATGTGACAGTTTGCATTCCCGGCATGCGGCACATTTTTTTTTGAACTGGTTAAAAATCGATGGGTTTAGTTCCACTTTAATTATAAAAGCAATGTGACAGTTTAGAATTTTTTTTTATCTTAAGCTTGATACACTCTATATAACTTTTGTTGTTTGATTTCCTTTAGATTCACCAAAACCATGTAGTGCAAGAGCCTGCCCGATTGCATACAAATTGAAACTGTTAAGGTGTGACCTTCATATTATATGGTTTTGGTAAATCTAAAAGGAAAAAATCTAAAAGAAAAAATTGTATGGTGTGTATGACCCCTTAAGGCACAAAAAATGCATGCAGTGTTTTCCATGTATTCCAATGGCTCTAGTTCACACCAATGCAGTCAGTTTCCAGTGCAGAACAAAAAAGTAAAGCGCGCTGCGTTTTTTTTCTGCACAGAACTGTACTGGAACCTAGCAAATTGTATCAAAAACACACTGGAGCTGCACTGGAACTGTGTGTGGTGTGAACTGTAACCCCAAACGGTTTCGGAACTTATGAGTGCATTTTTGTGGTGTGAACCGGCCCAAAAAATGCATGCACAGTGTTTTCCATGTATTCCAATGGCTGTAGTTCACACCAATGCTGTCAGTTTCAGTCAGTTTCCGGTCAGTTTCTGCACCTGGAACTGACTGCACTGGTGTGAACTAGAGCCATTGGAATACATGGAAAATGCATGCGTTTTTAGGGCCAGTTCACACCACAAAAATGCACTCATATGTTCCAGATCAATTTTTGCTTAATGTTCACACCACACGCAGCTCCAGTGCAGCTCCAGTGCATTTTTGATACAATTTGCTCCAGTACAGTTCTGTGCAAAAAAAAAAATTGCAGCACGCTTTACTTTTTTTTTCTTTTCTGCACCGGAAACTGACTGCACTGGTGTGAGCTAGAGCCACTGCAACACATAGAAAACACTGTGCATGCATTTTTAGGGCCAGTTCACACCACAAAAATGCACTCATAAGTTCCGGATCAGTTCTTGCTTAATGTTCACAACACACGCAATTCCAGTGCGTTTTTGATACAATTTGCTAGGTTCCAGTACAGTTGCATGCAGAAAAAAATGCAGCGCGCTTTACTTTTTTCTGCACCGGAAACTGACTTAAGTCGGAGTTCCGGCCACATTTTTTTTTGTATTGATCCGAGCATAATGCATTATTACCATGGGGATGGAAAGTATTCAGACCCCCTTAAATTTTTCACTCTTTCTTATATTGCAGCCATTTGCTAAAATCATTTAAGTTAATTTTTTTTCCTCATTAATGTACACACAGCACCCCATATTGTACACACAGCACCCCATATTGTACACACAGCTCCCCATATTGTACACACAGCACCCCATATTGTACACACAGCACCCCATATTGTACACACAGCACCCCATATTGTACACACAGCACCCCATATTGTACACACAGCTCCCCATATTGTACACACAGCACCCCATATTGTACACACAGCACCCCATATTGACAGAAAAACACAGAATTGTTGACATTTATGCAGATTTATTAAAAAAGAAAAAACTGAAATATCACATGGTCCTAAGTATTCAGACCCTTTGCTATGACACTCATATATTTAACTGCTGTCCATTTCTTCTGATCATCCTTGAGATGGTTCTACACCTTCATTTGAGTCCAGCTGTGTTTGATTATACTGATTGGACTTGATTAGGAAAAGCCACACACCTGTCCATATAAACCCTTACAGCTCACAGTGCATGTCAGAGCAAATGAGAATCATAAGGTCAAAGGAACTGCCTGAGGAGCTCAGAGACAGAATTGTGGAAAGGCACAGATCTGGCCAAGGTTACAAAAAAATTCTGCTGCACTTAAGGTTCCTAAGAGCACAGTGGCCTCCATAATCCTTAAATGGAAGATGTTTGGGACAACCAGAACCCTTCCTAGAGCTGGCCGTCCGGATAAACTGAACTATCAGGGGAGAAGAGCCTTGGTGAGAGAGGTAAAGAAGAACCCAAAGATCACTGTGGCTGAGCTCCAGAGATGCAGTTGGGAGATGGGAGAAAGTTGTAGAAAGTCAACCATCACTGCAGCCCTCCACCAGTCGGGGCTTTATGGCAGAGTGGCCTGACGGAAGCCTCTCCTCAGTGCAAGACACATGAAAGTCCGCATGGAGTTTGCTAAAAAACACCTGAAGGACTCCAAGATGATGAGAAATAAGATTCTCTGGTCTGAGGAGACCAAGATAGAACTTTTTGGCCTTAATTCTAAGCGGTATGTGTGGAGAAAACCAGGCACTGCTCATCACCTGTCCAATACAGTCCCAACAGTGAAGCATGGTGGTGGCAGCATCATGCTGTGGGGGTGTTTTTCAGCTGCAGGGACAGGACGACTGGTTACAATCGAGGAAAAGATGAATGCGGCCAAGTACAGGGATATCCTGTACGAAAACCTTCTCCAGAGTGCTCAGGACCTCAGACTGGGACGAAGGTTTACCTTCCAACACGACAATGACCCTAAGCACACAGCTAAAATAACGAAGGAGTGGCTTCACAACAACTCTGTGACTGTTCTTGAATGGCCCAGCCAGAGCCCTGACTTAAACCCAATTGAGCATCTCTGGAGAGACCTAAAAATGGCCGTCCACCAACGTTTACCATCCAACCTGACAGAACTGGAGAGGATCTGCAAGGAGGAATGACAGAGGATCCCCAAATCCAGGTGTGAAAAACTTGTTGCATCTTTCCCAAAAAGACTCATGGCTGTATTAGATCAAAAGGGGGCTTCTACTAAATACTGAGCAAAGGGTCTGAATACTAAAGACCATGTGATATTTCAGTTTTTCTTTTTTAATAAATCTGCAAAAATGTCAACAATTCTGTGTTTTTCTGTCAATATGGGGTGTTGTGTGTACATTAATGAGGGAAAAAAATTAACTTAAAGTGGTGTTCCACCCTAAAAAAAAAAAAAAAAGAGGAATGTGCCTAAAAAAAAAAAACTAAAAAAAAAACATTCTTTTTTTTTAACTTACCTCTAAATGCCTGTTGCTAGGGGGTCCCTCGTAGTCTGCCTCTTTCAGTGCCTGGGCTGGTGACATCACTTCCCCTCGGCACAGGAAGGGCTCAGCTCTGCTCCCTCCCTCTTGTCAATCATCTGGGACCCATGACAGGTCCCAGATGACTGAGCGGCCAATCGCGGCGGCGCTCGCGCATGTGCAGTGGGTTCCCAGCTGTGAAGACACAGCCCGGCGCCCACAGCTGCAATGCTGGCGCCGCCGAACGGAGGGGGAGACGAGTGGGGCTTTGATCCCCCGCACCGCTGGACCCTGGAACAGGTAAGTGTCCAATTAAAAGTCAGCAGCTGCAGTATTTGTAGCTTGCTGACTTTTAATTTTTTTTTTTTTTTGGGAACTCCTCTTTAAATGATTTTAGCAAATGGCTGCAATATAACAAAGAGTGAAAAATGTAAGGGGGTCTGAATACTTTCCATCCCCACTGTAGATAAAAAAACTATTATACAAGGTTAATAGTGGATGTTGCTAAAATATAAATTTAATACTCACAAGTTTGTCCCTCCTGTTGTGGCCATTGCCATCATGATTGTGGGCATGTGAAGCCCAAAATCGATATCTCTTCCTGTATTAGCTTTGAAGAGGTTACCCAGCATGCAAATCTCGATCTCGCGCGTGCGCGATTCACCGGCCGTAGCGCCGGAGGAAGGTCCCGCCCCGTTGTTATGGCAACATCACAGTACTGCCCACAGACTCCTGGGAAATGACGACACATCGTTTCCCAGGAGCACAGGCGCGGGAGGAAGTGACGAGGAGCTCCGCGGACCAGGAAGTGGCAGATTAGGAAGACTACATAGCAACAGGGCGATTCTGGTAAGTATAAAAAAAAAAAAAATTCCCCAAATGTTTTTTTTTATAGGTTTAGAGGAGTCAGAATCTGAAAAAAAAATTCAGGGTGGAACTCCGCTTTAAATGGTGTGAACTAGAGCCATTGGAATACATGGAACATACTGTGCATGCATTTTTAGTGCAGAAAAAAAAAGCTCACGGAACTGCATCTGGCACTTAAAGTGGTAGTAAACCGCAGCATTTAAAAAAAAAAAAAAATCCCCTGCAAGGCAATGGCATAATGTGAATGGTTTTGGAATGGGACATCCAAGAAGTTGATGGTCAGGTGTGCCTACAGACTTGGCCATGTAGTGTATAAGTAGAAAAATCAAACTGGTGCTCCATATTCATTTATAGGAAAACTATTCAGTGAAAACAGAGGACAACCATGTAGAGATGCACTTTTGTACACTTTGGATAGAAATTACCTACTTTTTCTTGTGTACTGAGATCCATAGGATTAAATATATATTCTGCGTAATCAGGATGTTGCTCCAGTGAAACTGGCTTCTGGAATGGCTCTGTCTGCAAAGAGAAATGAAGACGTATAGGGAACTGATCATTGCACATTCTTCCTGCAAGGATAATACAGTTTCTGTAGAATAAACATAACACACACAGATCAGAATAGAAAAGCCAACAGCAAAGCAGACAATCCACATCCACAGCTTTTGTCTCTCATAATCCTTTCTCTCAGTCATAGAACACGCTCGGGCCCATAACCACAAGAAGGTCGGATCAGCAATCTTTCTGCATCTTTTTGCCCATTTCCTTTTTTGATCAAGCAGCTTATCGAGGACCAAACCTGAAGTCCTTATCTGCTTGACCTCTGTGGCGCTGTGTGTGTGTGTGTATATACACACACACAAATCAAAAGTTGGCATAACATTTTTATTCACTTACATAGGCAGTTCAAATTTCACATGTTGGTAGGGCAACTCCTCCTCTATAGTAACTCCTCGTCTTCTTTTTTTGCAGGTAAAAGATTCCAACAGAAGCAGCATGCCATCATTGAGTTCTTGATGGGGCCGTCCAACATTTATGGTCTCCCAATGCTGGTTTCCCCTTCTTTAAACAACTTCCTCCATCTGTGCACATTGCCCATCCCATGACCCAGAAGACATCATCTGTGACGAAACGTGTGGGGTGGAGCCTGCTGTGACTATTGCGAGTGTAGTTTTATCAATATTTTTTTCAAGTTTTACGGTTTTCACAGTATGTGGAGCATACGATTCTCTCTTTTGGGTACTTACATGCATGCATGAGCCTCCTACTTGGCGGGAACAGCAGAGATATTCCCTGGCATTCAGGAGATCATTTCCAGAGGGGGAAATTCCTGAACAATGTGTACAAGGACCTGTATGGTTTTCTATTCAAGCGTGATATGACGATTTAGAATATGAGAGTCATATCCATTTGGTAAGAAGCTACTAGTCTCTCTTTGTTGGTGGTGGATCAAAATTGAAGACGTTTTTTGAGGATTCTTTTTTTCTTTTCTGCAACAATTTTACAGCCTATATTTGTTGGACATTTGATTTCTTATTTCTTCAATAAGTCACTAGTTCTTTGGTTAGGTGTTTTAAGCTCAGCATATTTTGTGTATGTATGCCGATTGCTCTTCTCAGTGGTTTCATCTCCATAGACATTCTGTAGCCCTCTGTTGATGTCGGACAGCCTGCACCCCCTCCTTCATCAACAACTCAATGGTGGCATGGTGCTTCTGCTAGGAATAAAAACAGTTATGCCCACTTTTGCATTACTTTCAGTACAGCCCTTTCTCAGGCACTGGGCGGACCCTAGGGCATGCACACAAGACATTTATTTAACTCTCCTAAGAAGCCAGCATCATTTTTTTGCTGAAAAAATGCCTGATGCTTGTAAAAAAGTGTCTAAAGCTTTTACAGGCGTCAAACTCTTAGGCGTTAATTCATTCCAAGAGATGGAACTCACATGACCCCCACTGATCATCAGTGCCCTGTTTACAATTAGGTGCCCACCAGTGCCAGCAATGATTGCCCATTACTGCCAGCAATCAGTGACAACCAGTGCCCACAATTGCCACTAATCTGTGCCCACAAGTGCCAGCAATCAGTGCCCACAAGTGCCAGCAATCAGTTGCCATCAGTGATGCCAGTCAGTGCTGGCTATCAGTGCTGCTCATCAATGCCCATCACTGCTGCCCATCAATGCCACCTATCAATGCCCACCAGTGCCACCTATCAGTGCTCATCAGTGCCACCTAATCAGTGCCCATAAGTGCCGCCTCATCAGCGCCCAACAGTGCTGCCTCATCGGCGCCCATCAGTGAAGTGAAATTAAGAAAAACTTCCTTTTTTTTTTTCAGGAAAAAATAAAAATTCCAGAAGTAATTAAATACCACCAAAATAAAGCTCTATTTGTGTGAAGAAACATATATATTTATAATTTATAACAATTTCACATGGTTACAGTGTAGCATGACCGCGCAATTGTCATTCAAAGTGTGACAGCGCTAAAAGCTGAAAAATGACCTGGGCAATAAGGGGGTGCAATTGCCCGGTATTGAGGTGGTTAATTAAACAAGCTGACATTAGAAGCGGATTTGCCACCAAGCACAGCTGCACTAGATTTTCCGCTCTCCAGTTTTAGTAAATCAACCTCATTGGTTTTCATTCCCTAATAAAATGTTGATGGTAATGCACTAGGTCTTCTGCTTTGTTCTCTTCATGATACCTCAAGATTCTCAGATCTCAAGAGGGTGACATTGGCATTGAACACTGGTCCTCAATGAGAGCTGATGGTGACTACCCATATATATATTATTAATCAAGACAAGGAGGAATTGTGGAGTTGCAGTCATGAGAATAATGCCCATGTCAGCAGACTTACCCCTGGCTGCTTCATCTTCTGTAGTGCAAATTTTAGCAAGTAAGAGAGCTGTTCTATAGTCAGCATGGTCATCGCTTTACTCTGCGTCTCTATACATTCTGCTACCGTAATTTTCTGTAAAGAGAATTCACAAAATATTTAACATCAATAAGAGCCAGACACCATGAAAATATAACACAGCACACACTGCTTTCTGGGGATAAATGGTAAAATGTTTTTATTTTCTTACAGTAACACCATTAGTGCAACAGGAGCCTCAAACCACTAAAGGTGGGCAACAGCCAAACATAAAGGAGACTGCACCCCAATGCCCATGTACACTGGAGAAGATGTCCTTGGGAAATAAAAGGAGACTGCACCCCAATGCCCATGTACACCGGAGAAGATGTCCTTGGGAAATACAAGGAGACTGCACCCCAATGCCCATGTACACCGGAGAAGATGTCCTTGGGAAATACAAGGAGACTGCACCCCAATGCCCATGTACACCGGAGAAGCTGTCCTTGGGAAATACAAGGAGACTGCACCCCAATGCCCATGTACACCGGAGAAGATGTCCTTGGGAAATACAAGGAGACTGCGCCCCAGTGCCCATGTACACCGGAGAAGATGTCCTTGGGAAATACAAGGAGACTGCGCCCCAATGTCCATGTACACTGGAGAAGATGGCCTTGGGAAATACAAGGAGACTGCACCCCAATGCCCATGTACACTGGAGAAGATGGCCTTGGGAAATACAAGGAGACTGCACCTCAATGCCCATGTACACCGGAGAAGATGTCCTTGGGAAATACAAGGAGACTGCAGCCCAATGCCCATGTACACCGGAGAAGATGTCCTTGGGAAATACAAGGAGACTGCACCCCAATGTCCATGTACACTGGAGAAGATGGCCTTGGGAAATACAAGGAGACTGCGCCCCAATGTCCATGTACACCGGAGAAGATGTCCTTGGGAAATACAAGGAGACTGCGCCCCAGTGCCCATGTACACCAGAGAAGATGTCCTTGGGAAATACAAGGAGACTGCGCCCCAATGTCCATGTACACTGGAGAAGATGTCCTTGAGAAATACAAGGAGACTGCGCCCCAATGTCCATGTACACTGGAGAAGATGGCCTTGGGAAATACATCCACTGTGTTCCCTGGTTCTTGCACTCAACCCCCCCCCCCCCCCAATCTCCTCTTTCTCAGCTCCCTGAAGCCTCATCCCTCATCCCCAAAATGCACACATGGCAGGGAGGCAGCATGCTGCAGAATGCTACAACACACCCTAAGGTCTTCAAGAGACACTATGAAAAACCTGCTAAAATTGGCTGCAAAGGATTGTATAAAGCTCAGACAAATCCCGAGGAGCTTCTATATTTAGCCCTTCTAAAGTGTGTTCGGATCAGAAGGATCAGGCCTCAGCTTGTGAGGAATTTGAAACTGGCTGTAAGCTGGCAGTTTCAGATCATTTGTTTACTTGGCCATTTGCTAACATTCTGATAAGAAAAGGCCGAAGCAGGCAGTGACTGCGCAGTGCACAAATGTATGCAGTAATGGAACATAACGATTGCTCAGCAGTCAGCTCCTCCACCTGCAGTCTCGTGTTTATGGGGCAGTTTAACGGCCACAGCCACTGAGAAGGTGGTAACTGATCCCAATGGAAAGAATACTTCCATTGCTTACTTCTTAATAATGTAACATAACCTCATACTGATAGGCTTTGGGGACAAACCAGGGACAGACATCCCCTTGCCGAGTTTAGAGAATCTAAAAACATATCCGGATATACGTATATCCATTAGATTGTAAGCTCTTATGAACAGGGCCCTCTTAATCCTCTTGTATTTTATTGTGTTGTAATTTTATATTGCAAAACACTACACAAACTGCTGGCGCTATATAAATCCCGTATGATAATAAAAATAATTAGGGACAACCTAATCCAGCAGGATCATTTATACTGCATATATACAATCATTATTGTGACTCTCTACAAAGTTACAATGTTGCAGCCTCTCACCTTGTGACTCTCTACAAAGTTACAATGTTGCAGCCTCTCACCTTGTGACTCTCTACAAAGTTACAATGTTGCAGTCTATTGGCAGGAAATTCTGGGACCTGTAGTCCCTTGGCAGCCATTTAGCTTTTGCAAATATGCCTCTGCCTCCATCACAGGTGTAAAAACGAAAAAAAAAAAATCCAACTAATCTCGTTGCTCAGTACATTGGACTCTCTCCACTCACTTCCAGACCTCAATCAGGGGCGCAACTACCACCATAGCGACCCATGTGGGCGCTATGGGGCCCGCAGCCAAGTGGGGCCCAGTGAGGATGAGTGCACCGCTGGCACAGTCTCCCAGCCAGGGGAAGAGAGAGGAGAGGAAGAGGCAAGCTGTGACCTGTGCCCAATGCAGCGTGACCTGTGCCCAATACAGCCTCATCTGTGCAGAGGAAGAGGCAAGCCACCCGGATCAGCAGAGAGCTGAATTGCCCGCTGTAATAGCTTTCATTAGAACTTCCAGTGTTCCCGGGGCTCACGTAACAGACAGAACGCCAATCCAATGCGGGACGTGTGACGTCATCCAAGGCATCAGGCCAAGAGGTGGGGCTATGTGACGATGAGCCCCGGGAAGATGGGAAATTCAAATGAAAGCTATTACAGCGGGCAATCCCGCTCTCTGCTGATCCGGGTGGCTTGCCTCTTCCTCTGCACAGGTGAGGCTGTATGGGGCACAGGCAGACCAGGCTGTATTGGGCACAGGTCACACTGCATTGGGCACAGGTCACGCTGTATTGGGCACAGGTCACGCTGTATGGGGCACAGGTCACGCTGTATGGGGCACAGGTCACGCTGCATTGGGCACAGGTCACGCTGTATGGGGCACAGGTCACGCTGCATTAGGCACAGGTCATGCTGTATGGGGCACAGGTCACGCTGTATGGGGCACAGGTCACGCTGCATTGGGCACAAGTCACGCTGTATGGGGCACAGGTCACGCTGCATTAGGCACAGGTCATGCTGTATGGGGCACAGGTCACGTTGTATGGGGGCACAGGTCACGCTGCATTGGGCACGGGTCATGCTGTATGGGGCACAGGTCACATTGTATGGGGGCACAGGTCACGCTGCATTGGGCACAGGTCACGCTGTATGGGGCACAGGTCACGCTGCATTGGGCACAGGTCACGCTGCATTGGGCACAGGTCACGCTGCATTGGGCACAGGTCACGCTGCATGGGGCATAGGTCACGCTGCATGGGGCATAGGTCACGCTGCATGGGGCATAGGTCACGCTGTATGGGGCACAGGTCACGCTGTATGGGGCACAGGTCACGCTGCATGGGGCACAGGTCACGCTGTATGGGGCACAGGTCATGCTGCATTGTGCACAGGTCACGCTATATGTGGCACAGGTCACGCTGCATTGACACTAGGGCAGCTGTGGGGGGGGGGGGGGGGGGGGCTGTTTGCAGGGGGGCCCCATACAACATTTTGCTATGGGGCCCTGCTATTTCTAGTTATGCCCCTGACCTCAATCCTGTCCGATTCAACCCAATGATAGGACAAGGTATAGGATTGTGCCCAGCTATAACTGGTAAAGCCTGGAGCCCAGGGGTAAGGTCACTTCTAACCTCAGACTACAAGACCAACAGTCTGCTTCATCGGGGGGGGGGGTCTTCATCTGCATGGTAGCCAATCAGCTTCCAGGTTTTATTGTCAAAGCTTAACCACTTCAATACCGGAAACTTTCACCCCCTTCCTGCCCGGACTAATTTTCAAATTTCAGCGCTGTCACACTTTGAATGACAATTACTCAGTCATGTAACATTGTACCAAAATGAAATTTTTATCATTTTTTTTTGAGACAGATAGAGCTTACTTTTGGTCACAGAGTTCCACCAGATGGGGTGCGCAGGAAACGCGCACACGGGACAACGTCCAGGGACACCCTCCCAGAACCAGAGAAGGGCCGTGAGGCCCTATACGCAATATAACGCGGGCGGGAAGTGGTTAATTGAACAAGCTGAAGTTAGAAACTGATTGGCTATCATGCACAGCTGCACCAGATTTTGTACTCTCCAGTTTTAGTGAATTAACCCCAGAGAGTTTCCCATGCGCATCCTACGGGCCAGAGACCCCCCTTCTAGAACTAGAGAATGGCTGGAAGGCCATGTATTGAATATAGCGCGGGCGGGAAGTGGGTAATTGAACAAGCTGAAGTCAGAAGCTGATTGGTCACCATGCAAAGCTTCATCAGATTCTGAGTGCTCTAATTTTAGTAAATCCCCCCGCATTGCATTTTGCTGGTGCTTAGAAGACATAACAGAACATAAAAAATTCATTTTTTGCTATAACATCATTACATAGAAAGTGAAATAAAAACCATATAAAAGATACAGGAGAACTCCAGTACTGCCATTTCTATTATAAAATAAGTCATTCTGGGGGTTTATTTTTTTAAATATGTAGTTTCTTCTGATTCAAAACAATAATTTGAAGGAATTCCCCCATCTCAGTGTACTGTCACAAAGCCCCCACCAAGCCTACAAATAGCCATACACTGATCAATGTGTGGCCGCCCCTGCTTGACGGTAGCCAACTGTTTGACTTATGACAAAAAGGGAAATGATCCTCAGTCAGCTGCAGCCACAGTGGTGGGTGTGCCGTCAGAATGTGCCGTCAGAATGCAGTCCTGGCAATGGGGATTCCTCCATACACAAGGCTTAGACTCCATGGTGTGGCACTTCAGTCACTGTTGTCATCAAAAACAGCAATAAAAAGGGAGAAATCTTCCAACTGGGACAATTGCTCGGGTGACATTTATGTTACCTCACTTCCTGTTGTGTCTACAAGACAGGAAGTAAAGTAAAAACCTCCCTAATGGAACACAGATTGCAAGAAATACTTCTCTTGTGGGTCACAAGGGTGAACCTACCTTTGCTCTCTTGTGAAGCAGAGTCAGCCAACAGCGGACTATTGCCTGCTATCAACTGATGTCACAGAGACCTGCTTCAGGCTCTGGAAGGATCCTGACCATATTGTCGGGATCCACCTAGCTGCCTCATTGACAGCTGCCTCTGGCTCAATGCAAGGCTGAGAGTCTAATCCAGCTGCACCCGCCCCCTCTCCTATCTGGCACTCCAGTAAGCACTGGAGGGAAAGGAGCGTAGAGAGGTGACTGCTCTTCGCTCCCGGAAGACCCAGAGCTGAGCAATCAGCGGTCATGGGATCGCTCCGCTCTCAGCACAGAGGTGAGCATAGATGTTTGTTTTTTGTAATTAACCCCATACATCTCCCTGAAGGCTCCATTTGCACTTGTGTGACTTGCCATGCTACTTTGGACACATAGGGGTTGATTCACTAAAACTGGAGAGTGCAAAATCTGGGGCAGCTGTGCACAGGGCCGTCTTTAAGGCAAGGCAAAAGGGGCAGCTGCCCTGGGCCCCATCATTGTTGTGGGGCGCAAAGCAGCTGCCTCATACTTGCCAACTATCCCAGTTTAAATTCCCTCGTCTCAGTGTAAAGTTCTGTTACTAATGCTGCCCAACTCTGCCCTATTGCCATGTACAGATGGCTCACCTGTAGACCCTGTGTTTACATGTAAATAACCGGCATTGATATGTAAATAGCGGCGGCATTAATATGTAAATAGTCGCGGACCGCAGCATTGATATTTATAACATGCCCCCTGAGGACATATCCACCACCACTTCTGCTGAATGCCGCCCACTGGTAAAGGGCCATGCTTGAAAGTCCTGCCTACAACTGTGGTCATTAAGCCTAACATCAGCCTGTTGTGCAAAGGTGAGAAAATTGGACGTGGAACCCTTTTTCAAAATAACATGGGGCCACAGCACTGTGAATTTTGGTGGATATGAATACACACATCTCAGCAGATGTGTGGGGGTGTCATTAACAATTAATGGTACTGCTGTGTATCTGCTAAAGGGCGGCACATTTCTGTGGTGTCAGGAAAGTAATTCTGCAAACGTTCCCGACACAAAGAAATGTGAACGCAGGCTAAATATCTCAGTTACATTGGTGGTCAGTGTAAATCGTCTCATTACACTGGGGCTCGGTGTACAATCCTTTCATTCACACTAGTGGCCAGTGTGAAGGTCCCCCTTACATTGGGGGTCAGTGTAAATCCCCCTTTACATTGGTGGTCAGTGTAAATTCCCCTTTACATTGGTGGTCAGTGTAAATTCCCCTTTACATTGGTGGTCAGTGTAAATTCCCCTTTACATTGGTGGTCAGTGTAAATTCCCCTTTACATTGGTGGTCAGTGTAAATCCCCCTTTACATTGGTGGTCATTGCAGAAGTGTCACCTTACATTGGTGGTCAGTACAGATCTCCTCGATAATGGTTGTCAGTGTAAATTCCCCCTCACATGGAGGTCATTGTATATTCCCCCTTACACTGGTGATTGGTGTAAATGCTCCTATTACACTGGTGTCGGTATAGAAATCCCTCTTTATACTGCTGGGTGGCGTAAAATCCCCCCGTTACATGGCTGTCAGTGTAAATTTCCCCTCACATTGGTGGTCAGTGTAGAATCCCCCACTATATACTTGCCAAACATTTCCAGCTTTGCTCTACATGATTCAGAATTTGCCACAGTGTACTGCCTCCTAACTAATCCCATCCCCCCCACCACTGCCACTGATCCCATCAACCCCCCAGCATTGCCACTGATCCCAGGAGTCCTAGGATCCCTAGGAGTTTTCTGTCTACTGATGGGTGCCCTCACCTCTCCAATTTATAGTGTGTAGGTAATGAGGAGATGATGTGCTGCATCCTTTAGCAACCAATCAGTAAGCAGTAATGATGTGCACTAACCTCTTGCAACCAATCATTGAGCAGTAAGGATGTGCAGTAACCTCTAAAAACCAATCAGTGAGCAGTATTGATGTACAGTAATCTCTAGCAACCAATCAACAAGCAGAAGTCATGTGCTGTAACCTCTAGCAAATAATCAGTGAGCCATAATGTGTGATGTAACCTCTAGCAGCCAGTCAGTGAGCGGTAATATACTGTAACCTCTGGCGATCATTTAAAATCGCTGCCTGGATTTGATTCAGTGAACTGAGTCTAACTACTATTTATTGTATGTCTCAGAGCAGGTGGAGAGCGAAATTACATGGAAGAGGGGGGGCCCAAGAAAATGTTTGCCCATTGACACAGACAGCAGGACTTGGCCCCGCCCCGTGTCACTGGCTTTGATTGACAGCAGCGAGAGCCAATGCTCCTGCTGCGATCAAACCAGCCAATGAGGACCTGAGACAGCGACTGGAGCTGCTCTGTTCATCCCCGTCGCTGGAACGATCGGGTTCAGGTAAGTAAAAAGGGGGCTCGGGGGGGGGGCAGCTGCACTACAAAAAGGTTTTTCACCTTAAAGCACAGAATGCATTAAGGTGAAAAACCTTGAGGGTTTACAACCTCTTAAATTGAACAAGCTGACGTTAGAAGCTGATTGGCTACCATGCACAGCTGCACCAGATTTTGCACTCTCCAGTTTTAGCAAATCAACCCCGTAAAGTAACAGCCCATGCATTTCAATGGAAGCCAATAAAATCTATGCGACTTAAAAGTAAAAAGGATCCTGCACCACTTTGGTGCGACCTGAGTGCCATAGACTGTATTGTGAACTCTCCAAATTCACATCTTAATGTTATCAATGCGACATTTGTGCAACAATTAAAGCCAAAGTCAACACAAGTGTGCATGGAACCCAAGTGTGGCAACCTTTGATGTAGTGCAATACCTGTTGCTGATTGGTTGGCTGTATGCACAGGAACTACTTTCTTAATGCGGTGTTTCAAAAAAGAACGAACTCAGCAAGAGCTAGAAGTCAAAGTTCCTGCAAGGAGAGGGCGTTTTGGCCCTTTTTTTTTGTTTTCGTTTGTTTTCATAACGTTTTGGCCATTTTTCTGGGTGCGGTTATTGAATACCCAAGCCTGGAGTTCTCCTGTTCCGATAATTAAAGCGCGCTTCATGGCGTGGGGGCCTCACCTCACATTCAGGACAAAACCAGTCGCCCTCAGGCTCAGCGGTCAGTTTCAGACACTTAGCGTGATAAACTCTTGGGCAGAGCTCACAGCATAGAACTTGACCTTCTCGGTGACAAACCCAGCAGTAGAAGTCATTGCGCCCGTCCTGCGGTACAACATCAACAGGGTCTGTGGTGAGTGGCTGCTTCATATAGTAAAACGGACCATGTCTTAGCTCTGACTGAAATGTAGGCAAGAGAGACAGGATTGGGTTCAAAACACATGTGCATGGACAAAAGACCGCAACAAAATAAAAAATGTCAACGTATAGTAAGCAAAAGCGAATCAGATAATAAAAAACGACATGCATGCGTGTGAGAAGTACAATGCCTGGCTGACACCATAGTCATCCTTCTACCGACCAACCACAACCTACGTACGCCATTGGCTCCAGCTGCTGTCAAAGTCAGCGAGCCAATGAGGAGAGAGAGGGGGGCGGGGGTGGGCTGCGGCTCCGTGTCTGAACGGACACGCGGAGCTGCGGCTCGGGTGCCCATAGCAAGTGGGGGGCACTCAAGAGGAGGGAGGGGCCAGGAGTGTCGGTGAGGGAACCAAGAAGAGGAGGATCTGGGCCTCTGGTGCAAATCCATTACAGAGCAGGTAAACATAACTTTTTTTTTTGTTTGTTTCAAAATAAATAATGTAGATATGAAAATTACTGCTCTAATTTTAAATAAAAAGAAAAAAGCTGCTACATTAACAATGTGACAAACATATGAAACGTGGATGGTAGATATTGTAGCGCTAACAAGTGAACACATATATCGATATATAAGTGAAAATCAAATATACAAATGTAACATATATGGAGATGTGAAAGTCCAATAAATGTGAAGATCTTTAAAAGAGGCATTAAATCTTCAACTAAAAAGAGGGGTGTATATACTCTTACCAGAACAGGTGGACTCGAGTGTCAGCGACAACGAGTCATAAAGGCAAGGGTGACTCAGGTGTGGAGAGACCGGCTGGACCGCAAGGCAATTCTCATCCAGATGGTTATGTAAAGAAAAAAAACGCGATAAGACAAGCCCGACGTGTTTCGTCCCAAAGGACTTCCCAGTTGAAGTACTTTGAGAAGAAATGCGTCAGTCTTGGCTTATCGCTCCCCACATTGCCCTGAATTTTATCCTGTGATCACAGTTTTTTACTTTTATTTCTGTATGCTGGTTTTTAGAAATACATTTTGACCTACACCATAAGAAAGCATTTTTTCTAGGGCTGTTACTGATTAAAATTTTCGTGTTCGATTAATCGAGTTTTTTTTTAATCGATTAATTTTGATTAATTATAACGCACGTACAGATCCAACTACTTTTAGGTAATCTCCTTGGATTGCAACTCTGCATTAGTCAGTGGTAAATGTGGTATACACTATATACAATCACCCGACACTAGTGTCCACAGTCCATGACTTAACTTCACAGTTCACACAAATATGTTTTAAATTCAAACTGTAGCGCTGATGTAAGTAATTTAACTTTAAGAAAAACGTAGAAAGCTAGTTTAACTTTAATTATAAAACTTATCTAGTATATTGAAACGGAGGTTATCAAATTTTCCTACATTTAGCTCACTGAATGATCCCAGTTAACCACATCCATATTTACCATCACTGTCCAGGCTGTCCGGTGACGTCACGGACATCGACGTCACCGGACTCCTCCGCCCTTCCCTTCGTTAGCAGACAGAGGCACTTGGGGAAGGGGGGGGAGGACTCCGGTGACGTCGATGTCCGTGACGTCACCGGATCTCCGACGGAACTCCCTGAAGCCGGCGGAGAGGCGAGTACAAAGAATTTTGATTGATCAAAAAAATTAATGATTAATCGAGGAATTATTAGTTAATTTCCACAGCCCTAATTTTTTCTCTACATAACCATCTGGATGAGAGTTGCCTTGCGGTCCAGCCGGTCTCTCCACATCTAAGGTCCAGCATGATTCTCCTATCGGAAGTTCGTTTGGTGGTTAAATACAACACCCCAGGATTCGTACTTTGAGGTTCTGGAACCCTTGGAGTTACATTCATCCACCGATTCCGACGCCCTTGCCTTTATGACTCGTTGTCGCTGATACTCGAGTCCACCTGTTCTGGTAAATACATAGTATATACACCTCTCTTTTTGGATGAAGATTTACCATTTTTGATGCATCCCACACCGGACAATGCTAGCTCATTCCATCCTTGATTTAACATCATTTGGTGGTTGACGTATAATGCCTCTTTTAAAGATTTTTACCTTTCTTTCAGGTACTTATATAGCGCCGTCAATTTGCGCTTTACATATACATTGTACATTCACATCAGTCCCTACCCTCAAGGAGCTTACAATCTAAGGTGCCTAACTCACATTCATACATACTAGGGACAATTTAGACAGGATCTAATTAACCTACCAGCATGTCTTTGGAGTGTGGGAGGAAACCGGAGTACCCGGAGGAAACCCACGCAGGCACAGGGAGAACATACAAACTCCAGGCAGGCAGTGTCGTGGTTGGGATTCGAACCAGCGACCCTTCTTACTGCTAGGTGAAAGTGCTATCCACTACACCACTGTGGACTTTTTCACATCTCTATATATGTTACATTTGTATATTTGATTTTTGCACTGTTTCACTTATATATCGATATATGTGCTCACTTGTTAGCGCTACAATATCTACCATCCACGTTTCAAAATAACCAAAAAAAAAGACACTTTAGTATCACTTTTATCTCCTCATTCAAAATGAAAATCGCCTGAAATGGCACTGCACAAAACTTCAAGTGAATCGCACAGGAGCACGCAGCGCGATCCACATGCAGTTCCTAGTGTGAATGGCCCCTAAAATGTGAGCTGTGCTGTTAACAGGGCCCTAAGTGTAAAGGAAAAGGACAGGGATCCAATCAGATGTGAATTATTTGCTATGAGCAAAATCGCACCGAGCTCCACCAAAATGAGTCATACTGGCAGCAGAATTTGAACTGATGAAAGCTGTTCGATCGTTTAATGCGTTTGCAATTTGTTTAAAATCTCAGCCAGGCAGTGTACAGAAAACAAAAACATTTCTTAATGTAGTTAAATAAAACAAAATACAGAAATAAGCCCATAACACAAAAAAATATATAAAAATGAAAAGTCAAGCAAAACGAAAGAATTAAAATAATACTGAAATATCCATCAACAACTCATTTCCTCCCCAATGCCGAGGGGGGGGGTCACACAAGTTGTACCCATTAGATTAAATACAGCCCCGCCATACTATTTTACTTTCACGCAGGAATCACATACTCCGTTCTGATTGATGGAACAATAACACACACAAATAAAAACACAATGTATAGCCGTGGCCAAAACTTTACAGAAATATATTAAATTTCACAAGTCTTCTGCTTTAGTGTTTTTGGATCTTTTTTTGGATACTGAAGTATAATTACAAGCATTCCATAAGTGTCAAAGGCTTTTATTGACAATGACAAAGTTTATGCAAAGAGTCAATATTTGCAGTGGTGACCCTTCTTTTTCAAGAACTCTGCAATTCCCCTCCCGGCATGCTGTCCGTCAACTTCTGGGCCACATCCTGACTGATGGCCCCCCATTCTTCCATAATCAATTCTTGGAGTTTGTCAGAATTTGTGGGGTTTTTTTGTTCACCCGCCTCTTGAGGATTGACCACCAGTTCCCAATTAAAGGTCTGGGGAGTTTCCTGGCCATGGATCCCAAATTTCAGATTTGTTCTCCAAGCTACTTAGTTATGGCAAGGTGCTCCATCGTGCTGGAAAAGGCATTGTCCCTCACCAAACTGTTCTTGGATGGTTGGGAGAAGCTGCTCTCGGAGGATGTTTTTGTACCATTCTTTATTCATGGCTGTGTTCTTAGGCAAAATTGTGAGTGAGCCCACTCCCTTGGCTGAGAAGCAACCCCACACATGAATGGTCTCAGGATGCTTTACTGTTGGCATGACACATAACTGATGGTAGAGCTCACCTTTTCTTCTCTGGACAAGGTTTTTTCCAGATGCCCCAAACAATCAGAAAGGGGATTCATCAGAGAAAATTACTTTCCCCCCAGTCCTCAGCAGTCCAATCCCTGTACCTTTTGCAGAATATCAGTCTGTCCCTGATGTTTTTCCTGGAGAGAAGTGGCTTCTTTGTTGCCCTTTTTGACACCAGGCCATCCTCCAAAAGTCTTCTCCTCACTGTGCGTGCCGATGTCCTCACACCTGTCTGCTGCCATTCCCGAGCAAGCTCTGCCCTGGTGGTGCCTCCAAACCCGCAGCTGAATCATCTGTAGGAGACGGCCCTGGCGCTTGCTGGACTTTCTTGGGCGCCCTGAAGCCTTCTTCAAAAATGCAGTGGAAATGTTTTTTTTTTATGTGATTAAGTTTATTTTCATGACAAAGAGGGACTTTCCAAGTCATCAGATCGCTCTTCATAACATTCTGGAGTAAATGCAAATTGCCATCATAAAAACGGAGGCAGCAGACTTTGTGAAAATTAATATATTTGTGTCATTCTCCAAACTTTTGGCCACGGCTGTACTTTGTTTTGTAAAAGGGAACAACATTTACGGCTTCATTGTATGAAAAGTAAGATGCAGAAATGCTCATCTGGCACGTGTAATTTGGCAGCGTCTCTACGTGTCTGTAATCCGAGGTAGCCGGCTGTGACAGTTTGTACCTCTGTAATTGGTATTGTTCTTAGTAAAACATGTGAAGTATCAACATGTAAATTGGTTTCACGCCCTTTTTTTTAAAGCTGATCTCCAGGCAGATAAAGGAGATACAAAGTAATGGAGTTCTGTATTCATTATCAAGAACTCATTAAGATGTGCAGCCAATGGGGAACAAAAGCAGGAGGTTGAGTCACGGTTTTACCAACCCCCCAACTGCCCACCTAAGCAAAGGCACACAATTGCTCATGTCTGTACACATGCCGCAGCCAAGATGCTTTGCTTCACAGCTGCAGCAAAAGCTAACCCACCCCCCTAGTGAATGGGACCACACAACTTAAGGTGCTGTTCCAGGTCACCATCCCAATTGTATCTGGTGAAGCACACAAGGAGGGGACGGGATTGAAAACACCTGCCTCCATGACCTAGCCCTGTGTGCAGGAACGGGGGCCGTACAACTGGAAAGCTTAGGGTGCCACTCCAGCTCTCCAACCCAATTGTATCTGGTGACCCACACAAGGAGGGGACCGGCATGGAAATCCCTGCCTCCATGACCTAGCCCTGTGTGCAGGACAAAATGCATCAGGGCTTGGCACAGAAGGAGCCAAGCTGAAGCCACTTTCATCATCATTGCTACTCGGGCTCTTTCGGGAGTGCGGCATTCGAGTTTTCTTCCACCCAGTGAATGGGGGCCATACAACTGGAAAGCTTAGGGTGCCACTCCAACACAACTGTATCTGGTGACCTACACAAGGAGGGGGTTGTGGCATGGAAATCCCCACCTCTAAGAAAAAACGCGTTGGAGGCGCAACTCAGATGAAGCCAAGATGAAGCTGCTTTCATCAGTTTGCTACTCGGGCTCTTTTGGGAGTGTGGCATTCCGATTTTCTTCCCCCAGTGAAAGGGGCCATACAACTAGGAAGCTTAAGGTTCCAGGTCACCATCCCAATCTAGTGGCTCACACAAGAAGGGTGCCGGCGTGGAAATCCCCACCTCCATGACTAAACCCTGTGTGCAGGTCGGAATACATCAGGGGCGTGGCCTGGATGGAGCAGAGCTAAAGCAGCTTTCATCAGTTTGATACTCGTGCTCTTTTAGAGTGAGACATTAAGGTTCCCCGCCCAGTGAACGGTTCCCCGCCCAGTGAACGGTGCCACGCCTGCGGGCATGTGCAATGTCTGCAGTTGTGGAACGGCGGGTCAGCATTTTCAGGTTTACAACAGGTGAAAGGAGGAAACATATCGCCTCCTCAAGGTTTGTCAAAGGCCCTCTGAAAAGCGATATGGGGACCATCTGGGGTGACAAAAAAGGGAGAGCAGTCCTTCAGAAAAAAGTAATGGATGAGAAAAATGTCTTAGGGGAAAATTTCCTTTTTGGTGAAGTCAGACAGGTGAAAGGCAGAAACTATCCTAGGCAAGAAGGAAGCCCTTAGCTTCAACACCTTCAACAACCAGAAAAGTCTACCGGTTAAGACACTTGTGTCGGAGAGGTAATGGGTACAAGGTGTACCTACCCTGAGGGTGACAGTAGAAAGAGGAAAGTGTCTAAAGTGTTCAAACAGCAAGTCATGATGAGCAGACAGAACCAGATTCAGATCCCATGGAGTCACAGGGGATTGAACAGGGGGGAGCTCCATGGAAGTCTCCCTGTACGAAAGGTCTTAATCAAAAAGTGAGGAGCCAAAGGTCTCTGAAACAGAATAGATAGGGCTGAGACTTGGCATTTGACAGTGCTGAGAACCAACCTCTGGTCAAGACCCAGTTGCAGGTAGGAAAGGATTCTTCACAATGGAGAAACTCCTAGGGTGGAAGCCCCGATGATGGACCTTGAGGGAATAAGCCTTCCTAGCTATTAGAATC
Organism: Aquarana catesbeiana; assembly: GCF_042186555.1. NCBI lineage: Eukaryota > Metazoa > Chordata > Amphibia > Anura > Ranidae > Aquarana > Aquarana catesbeiana. Next base: position 8,202,737 of record NC_133335.1, read on the forward strand.
ATAGGAATCACAGATTCAGTGAATTCCCGGTCTCTCAAAACCTGGGCCTCAACAGTTATGCTGGTAAAGCCAGCAACCATGATGCAGGATGGCCAATTGGTCCTTAAGATAGAAGATCCTGATGATCTGGCAGAGCCCATGGAGTATCCTCCAGGAATCTTAGTAGGTTGGCATACCACATCCATCTTAAGAAGTCTAGAGAGATAAAGATCACAGCCCTATCTTGATCCTGTTAAGCAGAAGAAAAAGTTGTTTCAGTGGAGACAAGGCATACAGTATTCATCCAATGGAGCCACCATAGCAGCCACAGCTTCTGCTAAGGCATCCCTGTAACCGGAATTTAAGCTGTCTATTTCATTGTTAAACCTGGGGGGGGGGGGGGGGGGGTAGGAGGTCCACACCTGGCGTCCACACACAGGTCTTGGAGCACTCCCAGTTGTAGGTGCTGCTGGCTGAGGAAGTCTGCCTGCCAAATGTCTATGCCTGGGATATACAGATTGGACAAGCCCAAAATTTGAAGTTCTGCCCAAGACAGGATCTGCTTACTTCTCCTGCCATGGTAAGGACTCTGGTTCTTTCCTGACCTGATGGGTGATGTATGCCACAACAGTGGTTCTGTCTAACTGAATCTGGATCAGATGACCTTGCAGTAGGATAGCCCAAAGCAGCAAACATAGCCAAATTTACTGAAGCTCCAGAATGCTGATCAAGAGGCGAGACATCTTCCAACAAAAGTTCCCTGCATGGGCAAGGTGCGCCAAGCCCGACAGACTAGCATCCGTCATGAGTATGCTCCAAAAGACTGGAAGAACTTCACAACCTCCAGAGCCAGCTTCCCAAGTCACAAAGCCAAGGAGAACCTGGTTCACAGTGCCAAACAAATCTTTCTGTCCAGGGACCTGAGCTGTTCCATGACGAGAGAATATTGCAATGTAGGGGTGAAGTGAAACTAGGCAAATAGGACTGCCTCAAAGGAAGCAACCATTAGGCCCAAACTTTTATACAAAAGCAGAGAGTATGGTGACTTCTGGAATGGAGAGGTTGAATTTGAGATCCGAGAATCTAACTTTTCTGTAAGCAACACTCTGGCCCAAGCTGTGTCCAGGATAAACCCAGATACTCCAAATGATGAGTTGGTTCCAGCGATGATTTCTGAAGATTCAGGATCCACTGGAGCTGATCTAGTACCTGTACAGTCAACATAAATATTAGGAGCTTTAAGGAGCCAATACTAGAAACAGCATTGGTAGAAGCAACAGGCTAATCAGCTTTTGAGTTGTAGGCACTACATCAATAAGAACCGAAATGGTCTCTTAATTTAGGAGTAATAGCAGTAGACTGCGACTCTTTAGGGATGTGCTCATCAGTCAAGGATTGCAGTAAACCAGAATAAGAGTTCCTGTGGCCAATGGCTCAGAAGTCACAAAGATAGATCATTTTCAGAAAAAGCAAATACCTGGGTAATATGGAATATAAAGTCTTGCTTGACCTTAACGAAAGCCTAAGCTTAGAGAGCAAAGGACCCGACCATACTTAAATGAGCTAAAGAGACTTGATGATGGCATAGACCATGGGTCTCTAAACTTTCAAAGCAAATGGCCAGTTTACTGGCCTTCAGACTATTCAGGAGTAGTGCCCAATTTTTAACATCGATGAGGCATTTTCCTTCTCATTAATACCGTCAGTTGGTGGAATAGTCCCCCATCGATGGTGTCAGTGGCTGGAATAGTCCCCCATCGATGGTGTCAGTAGGTGGAATAGTCCCCCATCGAAGGTGTCAGTCGGTGGAATAGTGCCCCATCGATGGTGTCAGTGGCTGGAATAGTCCCCCATCGATGGTGTCAGTGGCTGGAATAGTCCCCCATCGATGGTGTCAGTCGGTGGAGTAGTGCCCTATCGAAGGTGTCAGTAGGTGGAATAGTCCCCCATCGAAGGTGTCAGTCGGTGGAATAGTGCCCTATCGATGGTGTCAGTGGCTGGAATAGTCCCCCATCGATGGTGTCAGTGACTGGAATAGTCCCCCATCGATGGTGTCAGTCGGTGGAATAGTGCCCCATCGATGGTGTCAGTCGGTGGAATAGTGCCCCATTGATGGTGTCAGTGGCTGGAATAGTCCCCCATCGATAGTGTCAATTGGTGGAATAGTGCCCCAACGATGGTGTGAATTGGTGGAATAGTTCCCCATTGATCCTGTGAATTAGTGGAATAGTGCCCCATGGATGGTGTCACTTGGTGGAATAGTGTCCCATCGATGGTGTCAGTGGGAGGAATAGTGCTGATTGATGGTGTTAGTGAGAGAAATAGTGCCCAAAAAGCCAGATAAAGGCAAACTAAGGGCAACATCTGGACCCTGGGCCACAGTGTGGAGATCATGGGCATAGACTCTAGGAGTAGAGAACATGATTCCAGACAAAAAGCACAATCAGTGAGTACGCTGCAAGCAGCCCCAGAGCCGTTAGTAGAGTCTGAGCTAAGGGCTAATCCAGGACAGCTAGACTGTTCTCCCCATGTGTAGAATTAGACATGTTGAGACCACGTGCCCCCATAAGAGGCAAAGGTAAGAGGCAAGGCCTTAAGTACTCACAAAACCAAGAAAGCTGGTAGCAGGTGAGGATTGGATGGCCAGAGACAACCAAAGTCACTGAAGTCAGACAGCAGGAAGAGATTGAAGTTCCATGTGGCTCGTACATGTGCGATGCTCCGAGTGGATGATGTCATTGCTCAGTCCCACAGTGTGACCCTTGGGCTGACAGGCCTACTCACTTCATTGAGGCAATGTCAACAGCCCTGGACCTTGAAAATACTCTGCCGCTAACTGTTATCTCAGAGGTCTGGACGCTGCACTCCAAAAGCCTAGATGAGCAGGTCCACACCAAATAGCTACAAGTGAAGAGGAAAAACCCTGAAAGCAATGCAGAGAAGAGTCTTGATTTAATTGGGAAAAAAACTGGAAAAGAAAGAAAAAAAAAGGTGCTACCAAGAAACAGTTTATTATTTCACACAGCAGAGAAAAAAAAAATCATTCATCCTTCTAGGCACTAGCAAAAAACGGAGACATGCTGGTAGTAGGAGGGGTTATTCTAGGCTGGATTACCATGTTTTTTTATCTTTTCTATATCCAAGCCTCCTGAAGTCAGCAGTATACAATAAAAAGACTTCATGTGTCCCTCAATGGATGTGAAAAAAAATGTTGGTTATGTTTGGTGGCAATAGTGACACTTTGCAGGTGACCCCAACAGATACACAGGACAAAGAGCCATACGATGCCATCACCGGCCATACCTGGTCCTTATTGTGACTGTTTAACATTCCCGGTTTCTTTTTCTTTTTACTGGGGCTGGCGGAGGCGTCCGGAGGGGAGTGTCCATTGGATGAATGCTGCGGACTGGGAAGCTTCCTCTTCTGTCCTGGACGCTCAGCAGAGCCGGGGGCTGAAACACAACAAGAAGAATTATACCACAAGCTATATCAATGCAAATCAAGCAGGTTTGCAAATATAATGTTTCCCCACCTTGCTTGCTGCTGCTATCCCCTGAAAGCTGTACAGCGCGGGGCACACAATTTATTTTATTATGTACAGCAGGGGTGTCAGATTCATTGCAGGCCGCATTGGAATTATGATTGTCCTCAAAAGGGCCGGTTGCCTCTGTAAGACTATATAATATTTATCCTGGGCTTTTTTTCCCCTCAAAGAATAGGCGCAGGAACTCAACCACTCCCCCCCCCCAGCCCCGGCCCCACCCAATCCCACCACACTGCATCGAATGGTGGGTGTGGCCAAATTGCACTAACAGTGGGAGGATCTTAAAGGGGCAATAAACACCAGGAGTTCATTATGTGTGGAGTTCAAGGATGCACTATGTACAGAATGCAGAGTTCAGAGTGGCACTACGTACTGTGTGCAGGGTTAGGGGGTGCGCTGTTTACAGAGCGCAGCGTTCAGGAGTGCGCTACGTACAGAGCGCAGCGTTCAGGAGTGCGCTACGTACAGAGCGCAGCGTTCAGGAGTGCGCTACGTACAGAGCGCAGCGTTCAGGAGTGCGCTACGTACAGAGCGCAGCGTTCAGGAGTGCGCTACGTACAGAGCGCAGCATTCAGGAGTGCGCTACGTACAGAGCGCAGCATTCAGGAGTGCGCTACGTACAGAGCGCAGCGTTCAGGAGTGCGCTACGTACAGAGCGCAGCGTTCAGGAGTGCGCTACGTACAGAGCGCAGCGTTCAGGAGTGCGCTACGTACAGAGCGCAGCGTTCAGGAGTGCGCTACGTACAGAGCGCAGCGTTCAGGAGTGCGCTACGTACAGAGCGCAGCGTTCAGGAGTGCGCTACGTACAGAGCGCAGCGTTCAGGAGTGCGCTACGTACAGAGCGCAGCGTTCAGGAGTGCGCTACGTACAGAGCGCAGCGTTCAGGAGTGCGCTACGTACAGAGCGCAGCGTTCAGGAGTGCGCTACGTACAGAGCGCAGCGTTCAGGAGTGCGCTACGTACAGAGCGCAGAGATCAGGAATGTGCTACGTACAGAGTGCAGGGTTCAGGGGTGCACTACGTACAGAGTGCAGAGTTCATAGATGTACCATGTACAAAGTGCAGGGTTCAGGGGTGCACTGTGTACAGAGTGCAGGGTTCAGGGGTGCACTACGTACATAGTGCAAAGTTCAAAGTGGCGTTACATATCAAGTGCATTGATCAGGGGTGTGTTATGTACAGAGTGCAGAGTTTAGAGCAGCTTTGTGAACAGAGTGCAAAGTTGAGAGCAGCGCTGTGTACAGAGTGCAGGGTTCAGGGGTGCGCGATGTACAGAGTGCAGGGTTCAGGGGTGCGCGATGTACAGAGTGCAGGGTTCAGGGGTGCGCGATGTACAGAGTGCAGGGTTCAGGGGTGCGCGATGTACAGAGTGCAGGGTTCAGGGGTGCGCGATGTACAGAGTGCAGGGTTCAGGGGTGCGCGATGTACAGAGTGCAGGGTTCAGGGGTGCGCGATGTACAGAGTGCAGGGTTCAGGGGTGCGCGATGTACAGAGTGCAGGGTTCAGGGGTGCGCGATGTACAGAGTGCAGGGTTCAGGGGGGCGCGATGTACAGAGTGCAAGGTTCAGGGGTGCGCGATGTACAGAGTGCAGGGTTCAGGTGTGTGCGATGTACAGAGTGCAGGGTTCAGGTGTGTGCGATGTACAGAGTGCAGGGTTCAGGGGTGCGCTTTGTACATAGTGCATAGGTCAGAGCGGCGCTACATACTGAGTGCAGGGTTCAGGGGCGCACTGTGTGCATAGTTCAGAGCAGCGCTACGTACCGAATGCAGGGTTACGGTGTGCACTATGTACAGAATGCTGAATTCAGGGTTGCGCTACGTACCAAGTGCAGAGTTCAGAGTGGCACTACATACCAAGTGCCAAGTTCAGGGGTGCGCTGTGTACAGAGAGCAGTGTTGAGGAGTGAGCTACATACAGAGATGTGAGCTGCATACAGAGATGTGGACAGCCTGTGAAAAGGAGATGAACCCTGCACAGGTGCAGGGTTCATCTCCTTTTCACAGGCTGTCCACATCTCACCTCCACCTTTCCCCCTGGGGGCGAGGGCCACATGAAATGGTCTGGCGGAACACACGTGCTGTACAGGGTTCAGCAACAATTCTACCACTTAAAATGTATTTCCTTAGAAAACAATCTTTATACACATAGCTTTTTCGCATGCAGTTCGTTATAGACCATTCCCAGTAAATCTTTGGAGGAGGGCGCTCTCTAGGCCATAACAGTTTATAGATGTGAGCACTTCTGTAATCACAGACATTAGCGATGGAGACATGATGCTGCCATTGCCGACTTGTTTTTGAAGGTGCATTGCTCTGCGCCTATCATCCTTCCTCTTGGTAAAGGACTCCCTGGAGCAAGCATATGCCCATCAGTCAGGACAGCGAATGTCACAGGTCAGCAATTCACCAAGTAACCAAGATGCAGCTTCCATCAAAAACACACCGGAGCTCAGAATCCAGCAGGACTCCATCTTGCCGTCACGTGGCCTCAGGGCCAAAAAGAAAGCAAAAGGTCAAAATGTAACAAGGACTTCGAAAAAAAACACAAAGGTCGTCCATTTATCAGCTCCTGATTAACTTTGACAGCCATAGCAAAGAGCCTCCTATGTGAATGGAAATGCCTTATTTTATTACAGCAGTTTATCAAGTTGTACGATTTTGGAATTCTATCTCCAGGAGAAACACAGCACTGATTGAGAAAAAAAAAAAAAAATCTGATTATATTAACCACTTCAGCTCTGAAAGCTTTTACCCCCTCCATGACCAGGCCATTTTTTTGCTATTTAGCACTGCGCTACTTTAACTTTAAGTCATGCAACACTGTACCCAAATGATATACACATGAACCGGAAGTGACTGCTGATGACATCTTTCTGGTTCATTTGTTGGTTTCCCAGTGCATCCTGGGAGATCTCATACCTGCAAGTACCTCCAAAGCAAAGCAAATACTGAATAAAAGGTTTTCAAAAGCTTCAGATGCCGTAAGCGAGTGTTGTCATAGACTTCTATGCAGGCTTTGGAGACGCTTTGATGCACCAAAAAAGCAACATGGAGGATAATTTTTAAAGCAAAGCAAAACACAAAACGTAAGGACTGTAAGGTGACCATTTTATTTAGTGACAAGAGCTTCACAATTGGCATTCTGTCAGGGCTGGGCTCAGCCCTTCCTTCTCTGAGCTGGCCGCTCAGCTGTCAGCTAATTGCCAGCTCCCATCTCTCCACAGTTTACCAGCTGTTGTGGATTCTGCTAGTCAGTCCCGCCTACTTAAAGATCTCCAGCTCACTTCATTCCTGCCTTCGCCTTGGTCACATCACAAGAAACCATCTCCTGTGTTCCTGTTTAAAGACTGGCTTTGCTGACATCCCTTCTGGCTCCTTATCCTGCTTGCTGTTCCTCTACTTGGATCCCTGAACTCTGTTTTGGCCGATTACCCGATCTGGTTACTGGACTCTGGCTTGGCCGATTACCCGATCTGGTTACTGGACTCTGGCTTGGCCGATTACCCGATCTGGTTACTGGACTCTGGCTTGGCCGATTACCCGATCTGGTTACTGGACTCTGGCTTGGCCGATTACCCGATCTGGTTACTGGACTCTGGCTTGGCCGATTACCCGATCTGGTTACTGGACTCTGGCTTGGCCGATTACCCGATCTGGTTACTGGACTCTGGCTTGGCCGATTACCCGATCTGGTTACTGGACTCTGGCTTGGCCGATTACCCGATCTGGTTACTGGACTCTGGCTTGGCCGATTACCCGATCTGGTTACTGGACTCTGGCTTGGCCGATTACCCGATCTGGTTACTGGACTCTGGCTTGGCCGATTACCCGATCTGGTTACTGGACTCTGGCTTGGCCGATTACCCGATCTGGTTACTGGACTCTGGCTTGGCCGATTACCCGATCTGGTTACTGGACTCTGGCTTGGCCGATTACCCGATCTGGTTACTGGACTCTGGCTATGCTTTGACTACGCTTACTCTATTTATCTTTTTTTTTTTTTTTTTTTTATTAATAAACAAGTGTGATTTTACTGTACTTCTGTCTCGGTCTGGTTCATGGTTTCTGACACATTCAGAGTGCTTTAAAAAAAAAAAAAAAAAAAGTGTGTCCAATGCCCGATTTTGAAGCACATTTTGAAGCAACTGTAAACAAGTCCATATAGTGTGGGCCCAGCCCGACTGCACCCAGAACCAAGGGGTTTTTAGTTTTCTCAGAGTTGGGCTGTAAACCAGCCAGGGTGGATTTGATTTTAAGTCGATTTAAAAATCATGATTTAAATCACTAGTAAAAAGGCTTGATTTAAATCATAATTTTTAAAGCGCAACTGTCATCTCTGTCCCGGAGCGGCTCCTCCGCTGACCCGCTGTTGGCTCACCGACAGTCCCATTCACAATCCCTACTAGCAGCGAGCATCCAACCTCAACCCCTCTTCCTTCCGGACCTGCGAACTCCGGCTCTGTGACTGGCCGGAGTCACGTGACGTCACTCCCGCCAGTCACGCCATTACCCCTTTAGAAACGGCACGATCTGCCCTTTCTAAAGTGTGCATGCGCCGTAGACATGCGGCGCGCGGCTTTATTGTAAATATCTCCTAAACCGTGGAGGTTTAGGAGATATTTCCAGCACCTACAGGTAAGCCTTAATATAGGCTTACCTGTAGGTAAAAAGTGGTTGTACAGGGTATACAACCACTTTAAATTTAAGGACCTATTCTTGCTGGCAGTTAGTATCTTTAACCACTTCAGCCCCGGAAGGTTTCACCCCCTTCCTGACCAGAGCACTTTTTACAATTTAGCACTGCGTCACTTTAACTGGTAATTGCGCGGTCATGCAACGCTGTACCCAAACAAAATCTGCGTCCTTTTTTTTTTTCCACAAATAGAGCTTTCTTTTGGTGCCATTTGATCACCTCTGCGGTTTTTATTTTTTGCGCTATTTTGCGACAATTTTGAATAATATATATATTTTTTACTTTTTGCTATAATAAATATCCCCCAAATAAAATTTGATTTAAATAAAAAAAATAATCTGTTTTAAATTAAAAAAAAAAAAAAAAAAAACAGATTTTTTTGATTTGTTTTAAAAAAAAAAAAAAAATCATAGATTTGTATCCACCCTGAAAGCAGCTGAGAGCCACATGCTGCCCATAAATACCAGCTTGGCATGCCATGGTTCCATAATTACAACAGACCCCTGACCAGCCTGGCATTCATAGTGACACCCGTTGTAGATAGGCTGGGCCTCTTTGTTATCCTGAGAGCCCAAAACACAAAAGGTCTCCAAAGTTGAGGGCCCAACATATGTTCTACATGCCCCGCCCCCCCCAGGAGCCTCCATGCTTGTAGTACCACCTACAAGCCGTGTTGCATTTAGTGGCTCCATACACACACAGGCAGATGAAAGCAGATCTCTGTTCCGATGTGCTGAGAAGCTGCAGGCTGGGACAATGCGGCGCCCCCAGTCATTAACTTTCTGGCCGCAGAACTCCACCAATCAGAAGGGGGATTACACCCCTTCCTGCACAGGACGCTTATGCTGGGCACTCATTAACTCTAAGGAGACTGGTGAGGGGTGCAGAGTGGCGGACACAGTTGGCACAAACCCGTTTTGTTGAAGGAACAGGTTATCTGTGACCTTCCCGTCTATCTGTGCCTGAAATTCAGCACATAAAGCTGATTGGCTGCGGCTCGCTGGCCAGACCTGTGAATTATTAAGTTGGTTATTTGTGTCGCCCTCACGTGTGCTGCACAGGATCGGAATACTTTCTATAAACATGAAGAGCATGTTTGTGCATGTAGTGGAAGAGGGCAACGTGCACCATTACCAGGACTCAACCAGATCCAGATGTGTACTCAGACAAAGGGACTGGGGGGGGAGGGGAGGGGGCTGTGTGTCCGCAGGAAGGAGCATGGAGAGCAGAGTGACTCCTCCTGGAGTTTTATGAGGAATAGAAGTCCAGGTCTGCTCTGCCAGCGCACAAGGGGGGGTGTGAGGATCACTTTGTGGTGTTTTTATGTGAAGCTTGCATCTGGGTCTGAGGCCATGACTGTCCAATCCCTCCAATTTGTAGGAAGAAAAAAAAAAAGATAAAAAAAGAAAAAAAAAAAAAAAAAAAAAGAATATAAAAAAAAAAAGAAAAAAGAAAAAAGAAAAAAAAAAAAAAAAAAAAAGAGAAGAAAAGAAAAAAAAAAGCACAAACTGATCTCAAGTTTATCCTAAGGGCGAATTCACGCCAGAAATGGCGCATTCCATGTGCATTGTTGCACGCGCAGTGCTGTGTGTTTCGCGGCACATTTTTTTTACCTAAGCCTGCATTTCCGTTGAGGTCACCTGACCGTCATCTTTCTTCTTTAGGCTGTGCTCACCACTTGTGCGATGACAGACAGACATTGCATATGATTCGCTCCGCATCGCTATGCAGATTGTCTGTGCGATACGATTTCAGCCATACAGACTGTATGGCTGAAAAATCGCATCTGCACCGAAATGGTGCAGGACCCTTTTTTTCGGTCCACACTGGAAATCGGATCGCAGGGATGTTCACCCCTCTGCGATCCGATTCCTGCACCAGTTTGACAGTTCGCACTGCGATCTAATGTTGCTTGGGGGGTGTCATTAACTTTACATTGACACCCCTCAGCGGTTCGCAGATCTCAGTGTGCGATGCAGGAGCGGGCAGTGAATCGCAGGGTCTCCTACATCGTATAAGTGTGAACCAGGACTCAGGCTTTTAATTGTGGTGTATTTGCGCACACTTCTGTGCATTTGCAGTGCGAAAAAATGCAGCGTGCTGTACCTTTTTTTTTTTTCCCCCACTGCACTGCAAAAAAGTGTGAACTATGCCCATAGGGTAACCTGGATCTTGGACCGTCTCTGCAGTCGGGAGTGCAGTCAAAAAATGCATCCCATTGCAAATGGTGTGAATGGGCCCTAAGGGAGGACCATGGATGACACTTGTTTTTTTCCCGCAACCACGGAGTTTAAGATGTGATATGTTGGGTATCTATTCACTCGGTGCAACCTCGTCTTTTATATTTTACCAAAGAAAGTAATTTATTGCATTTTTGTGCACTAAAGTGATATTTAGTGTATTTTGGGGGTTTTTATGTACTCTTCAGGCCTAAAATGTTTTTTTTAACCGCCTGCCGACCAGCTGCCACCATTATACAGCGGCAAGTCGGCTCTCCTGCGCAGATCGCCGTAGCTGTGGGAGCGTGCCTGCGGGTCGAGGCGGACTTGATGTCCGCTGGTGACCCGCGATCGCCTATTACAGAGGCAGAACGGGGGGGGGGGGGGGGGGGGGTGGACTGCCTTTGTAAACTAGGCGATTCCCCGTTCTGACAGGTGACATGACAGGGATCTACTGTTCCCAGTGATCTCTGTCACGTCCCAATGAGCCCATCCCCCTCTACAGTTAGAACACACCCACATTTAACCCCTTGATCGCCCCCCCTAGTGTTAACCACTTCCATGCCAGTGACATTCATACAATAATCAGTGGCTGTTTATAGCTCTGATCGCTGTATAAATGTAAATGGTCCCAAAAAAGTGTCAAAGTGTCCGCTGCAATGTTGCCGTCCCGCAAAAGAAAAAAAAAAAAAAGCGCCAAAAATCTATCCCCTATTTTGTAGATGTGATAAATTTTGCGCAAACCAATCAATATACACCTATTGCAATTTAAAAAAATAAATCAATAAAAATGTAGAAGAATATATAATCGAGCTAAACTGATGAATACATTCGTTTTTTTATATTTTTTATGGATATGTGTTATAGCAAAAAGTAAAAAAAATAAAAAATAAAAAAATAAAAAAATTCAAAAAATTTATTCTTTTTTTTCCCCCCTTTTCTTGCGCTATAAAACAAACAAAAACGCAGAGGTGATCAAATACCACCAAAAGAAAGCTCTATTTGTGGGGGGGAAAAAAAAAAAAAGGACGTCAATTTTGTTTGGGTACAACGTCGCACGACCGCGCAATTGTCAGTTAAAGGGATGCAGTGCCGTATCTCAAAAAACAGCCTGGTCATTAAGGGGGCAAATCCTTCCGGGGCTGAAGTGGTTAAACATGTGCAAAAAAAAGGAAAAAAATGGCTCCGGCAGTAAAAGGGTTAACGCTGGAGTAATCCATGGTTGTCAAAAGAGGGAATATGCCACAAGGTGGAATAAATCTGGGTACACACCATAAGAATTTCGGCAGGTTCCTGAGGAACCTCGCTCAACATCCATCAATTTAAAAAAAAAGCAAAAAACGAAGGATCCAGACTGAAAATGAATGAACAAATAGCAATCATTTGCAGCCGGATACAAAAAAAAAAGTATTAAAATACAGAATTGGTAAACTACACCAAAGGATTGTACTTCTCCCGCTGTTCTCTGTCTGACAGAACATAATAAAGGTTTACAATAGAAGAGTTCATCTGCAGAGTGTCGGAGGGTGTTTATGGTTGGTAGACGTGCTGTTTGTACTCACCGGACTGCGGACCGTCTGCATGTTCTGGGGGTAATCCTTCTGGATATGCCACAGCTGGACCTGAAAATAAGGAGAGAAAATGATCAATTAAGGTTTATCTGGGGGTTAAAATGTAAAATCAGATCTTCATTTCCACATTATATTTCAATGACTTCTAACCGACTCCCATTAATCTTACTTTGTGAAGATGCCCACATATTCTTCAATTCTGGTAGTCACTAAGCGCCGCGCGTTTGGCACCGCTATGTCACACATTTCACAAGGCCTGCCTTCTGAACTAGAGAGAGGGGCTGAGAGGAGGAGTTTCAGGGCGCGGATTAAGTACAGAAATTGCAGCTTTCAGGCAGCAAGGTACCATGGGATATGTAGTCCTTTACCATTTACATTCAATCTCTAAGGACTACATATCCCATGGTACATTGCTGGCTGCGATTCCTGTACAGGCGGTCCCCCCCGAGTTATGAACCTCCGCCTTGCAAATGACTCCTACTTAAGAACGGGAGGCGGGTGACGTTCTGCGCATGCACGGTCACTTTTCGACGGTGGGCACATCGGAAAACGACGTCTGGGCATGCGCGGCTACTTGACAGAACATTGGAAAACTACGTCTCTGCCGTTCTGCGCATGCGCTTCCGACTTACGAACAAATCCAGCTTAAGAACAAGCAGGCAGTCCCTAACAGGTTCGTAACTCGGGGACCCCCCTGTACTCATACCTCCCAACTTTTTGAGATGGGAATGAGGGACACCTATCAGCAAAAGTATGCAGGCATAGGACACACACCCTGCCACGCCCCCTTAAAGGAGAATTGTACAAAAAAAAAAAAAAATTGGTTAAACCCACAAGTGCTTTTTTTACCACTACTATTCCTTCATATTGGCTTTTGGAATTTACAAATGCAGCAATTTAGAAATTAGGTGAAAGGTTTAGCGCTGGGAAACACTTTAAGATAGATAAAAAGTGCATTTTATATACATCTATATAGATCAGAGCAAAATGAGGGACAAATGAGGAGGAATGAGGGACAGATGGACATTGCTCCAAATCAGGGACAGTTGGGAGGTATGCTGTAATGACGCCATCTCCTGAAACTTCTCCTCTTAGCACCTCTGTAGTACAGAAGGCAGCAGCGAGGAGGCGTTGTATTGCCACTCACTAGTGCGCCGCAACTGCGTGGGAATCACCCCTATTCACTTTGAACGGTTTTGCACGTATTGTTTTCATCAAGATGTGATGGCAATAGGCAATGACAGGTACTCTTTACTGAGAGATCTGGGGGTTTTCTAGACCCCAGATCTCTCCTCTGCCCTTAAAAGCTTTGGATCATACCAAGATCAGTTAGATTCAATGCATTTTTTTTCAAACCAGTAATGGTTTCTTTACAAACCGCAAGTGACAAAATACTCGTCACTTCCTGCTTCTTAGACCATAGAGAGGAGGATTGAAGCCATTCCAGACCCCGATCAGCTTTATGGTCAGCCAGCAGGTTCCCAGGTGGGACGGGAGAGCCCGGGAATGTGCCGGAAAGGGGGCGTCATCTCAGAAGAGTCCGGGAAGGTGCCGGGAAGGGGGCATCATCTCAGAAGAGCCCGGGAAGGTGCCGGAAAGGGGGCATCATCTCAGAAGAGCCCGGGAAGGTGCCGGGAATGGGGGCATCATCTCAGAAGAGCCCGGGAAGGTGACGGAAAGGGGTATCATCTCAGAAGAGCCCGGGAAGGTGCCAAGAAGGGGGCATCATCTCAGAAGAGCCCGGGAAGGTGCCGGGAAGGGGGCATCATCTCAGAAGAGCCCGGGAAGGTGACGGGAAGGGGGCATCATCTCAGAAGAGCCCGGGAAGGCGATTCAGTTAGATTCAATGCATTTTTTTTCAAACCAGTAAGTGGTTTCTTTACAACCGGCAAAACCGCAAGTGACAAAATACTCCTCACTTCCTGCTTCTTAGACCATAGATAGGAGGATTGAAGCCATTCCAGACCCCGATCAGCTTTATGGTCAGCCAGCAGGTTCCCAGGTGGGACGGGAGAGCCGGGAATGTGCCGGAAAGGGGGCATCATCTCAGAAGAGCCCGGGAAGGTGCCGGGAAGGGGGCATCATCTCAGAAGAGCCCGGGAAGGTGCCGGGAAAGGGGGCATCATCTCAGAAGAGCCCGGGAAGGTGCCGGGAAGGGGGCATCATCTCAGAAGAGCCCGGGAAGGTGCCGGGAAAGGGGGCATCATCTCAGAAGAGCCCGGGAAGGTGCCGGGAAGGGGGCATCATCTCAGAAGAGCCCGGGAAGGTGCCGGGAAGGGGGCATCATCTCAGAAGAGCCCGGGAAGGTGCCGGAAAGGGGGCATCATCTCAGAAGAGCCCGGGAAGGTGACGGAAAGGGGGCATCATCTCAGAAGAGCCCGGGAAGGTGACGGGAAGGGGGCATCATCTCTGAAGAGCCCGGGAAGGTGACGGGAAGGGGGCATCATCTCTGAAGAGCCCGGGAAGGTGCCAAGAAGGGGGCATCATCTCAGAAGAGCCCGGGAAGGTGACGGGAAGGGGGCATCATCTCAGAAGAGCCCGGGAAGGCGTCGGGAAGGGGGCATCATCTCAGAAGAGCCCGGGAAGGCCTCGGGAAGGGGGCATCATCTCAGAAGAGCCCGGGAAGGTGCCGGGAAGGGGGCATCATCTCAGAAGAGCCCGGGAATGTGCTGGAAAGGGGGCATCATCTCAGAAGAGCCCGGGAAGGTGCCGGGAAGGGGGCATCATCCCACTGCAGGCATCATCCTGGTATAGCTACTGAAAGTCCCATGAAATATGGGTACGTTGCGGGGCAGCAAGTGGTTAAACAATGCTTCACTCTCGCCTCTCAAAAGTTAAAGCTCAAAGAATAAATATAAAGATTTGCCCATCGTGTAGTATATTCCACCTTTTCTTATTAAAAAAAAAGAATGTAATAGGACTCAAAAGTAAACAAAAGAATAATGGCTCTACAAGTGTACAGCTTCAGAGGGAACATCTCTCGGTCTCGTCTGGTTGTGTACTCCTACTGGAGCCTGAATTCCCTGAGGACTCAGCTCCGCCCGAGCGCGGTGACGTCACAGCCTGTGATGATGTCACAGCCCCGTGACATCACAGCCCTGCGATGACACATTGCGCCCCAATAGGACTCTCAAAGGGTAGGTGGGGTAAAGGAGGCACAATGCTTAAGAACATTTTTTGCTCGGTGAGTGCTACACCTGCCAAAAGCACCAGGGGGTATAATTAATGCCAAAGCACTGTGGCTGCGGCACTTGTACACCTCCACTCACTGCCTCTGCAGCTAAAGAGGGAGTAGTTGGGGGAAGGAAAAAATATGGCTTAACCGTGGGGTTAGTCAACGGCTAGTGTGAATGAGACCTAAATGTTTTTTTTTATTTCACACCTACAGCAATCATTCGAGGTGATGCAATCTCAGGTCATACAACGCCCACATTCACGCCATATTGGAGTCAGTTTTGAGATGGTAATGTACAGATTTTTAAAGTATCTGAAAACGAGAACTTCTGACCACGTCACGTTTTTATTAAACGTTAAATGCGATGATCTGGAAAAGTACAGAAAGCAGAAGTGAGAGAGATCTCAGATCTCCCATGAGCCTTCTACAGAGAGCTGTTGAAGTTTCCGGAGACTCGGAGGGAGGTTTCTGGAAACAGGAGGAAAGTTCTTTGTGACTTGAAATGGTGTTTTGATCTGCGGGACTTGGCTGTACACGTGCTGAGAAACCGGTTCAGTGGGAAGATATATGGGGAGCTCATATGTCACCGTACTTCTCCTAATACAGGAAACCTACAGGAGGATTCCCACGTCACATACACCATATTACCAAAAGTATTGGGACACCTGCTTTTACACACACGAACTTTAATGACATCTCAGTTTTAGTCCGTAGGGTTCAATATTGAGTTGGCTCCGCCCTTTGCACCTATAACAGCTTCAACTCTTCTGGGAAAGGCCGTCCACAAGGTTTAGGAGTGTGTCTATGGGATTGTTTGACCATTCTTCCAGATGCACATTTGTAAGGTCAGGTACTGATGTTGGACGAGAAGGCCTGGCCCGTATTCTCCACTTTAATCCATCCCAAAAGGTGATCCATCGGGTTGAGGTCAGGATTCTGTGCAGGCCAGCCAAGTTCCTCCACCCCAAACTCGCTCATCCATGTCTTTATGGACCTTGCTTTGTGCACTGGTGCGCAGTCATGTTGGAACAGGAAGGGGCCATCCCCAAACTGTTCCCACAAAGTTGGGAGCATGAAATTGTCCAAAATGTCTTGGTATGCTGACGCCTTAAGAGTTCCCTTCACTGGAACTAAGGGGCCAAGCCCAACCCCTGAAAAACAACCCCCACATCATAATCCCTCCTCCACCAAATGATTTGGACAAAGCAAGGTCCATAAAGACATGGATGAGCGAGTTTGGGGTGGAGGAACTTGACTGGCCTGCACAGAGACCTCAACCCAATAGAACACCCTTTGGGATGAATTAGAGCGGAGAATACGAGCCAGGCCTTCTCGTCCAATATCAGTGTCTGACCTCACAAATGTTCTTCTGGAAGAATGGTCAAACATTCCCATAGACACACTCCTAAACCTTGTGGACGGCCTTCCCAGAAGAGTTGAAGCTGTTATAGCTGCAAAGGGCGGAGCGAACTCAATATTGAACCCTACGGACTAAGACTGGGATGCCATTAAAGTTCATGTGCGTGTAAAGGCAGGTGTCTTTTGGCAATATCTCTGCATTTGTTACAATACGATACTTGTCAGTAATGGTACTTTTTTCCATGTATGCCATTATATATTTATATATTACATATACAAACGTGTAGATTGTCCAACTAATCCTGTCTGTAGATTACAGAATATACAAATTAAAAGGTTGTATTTTTTTTTTTTATTTCCCAAAAGTGAAAGTAATAAACCTTTAGTGGTAGACCTTTGTTGATCGTACACAATCTTACCCATTTTCTGCCATGTTCACTTGAATTTAAGTGATTTTCTAACAGCATTTTCTGGACGTTTCCTCAGCCTTTCCCCTCCCCCGCCTGTGCTGATCTCACTCATCTCACTCCCCCTCCCCCTCGTCCGCTGCATTCCCACACTGTTCTGGCACCGTGACCACCAGCATTCTGCTGCATTGTATACCTATAGCCAAGGCATCATCTACTTCCTGCTGCCCGCATGTGTACAGTATATATACTTCTATAGGACCAGGAGACTAATCTGTCTCCTGACCCTACACAAGTCCCTGGGGTTCTATTGTGCATGCCTAGGAAGCAGGAGCCAGACCCATGTTTAGTGACAGTGCAGTCTACACCCCATTTTTCACCACCATGCCTGAAACTTTGCTACCACTGTGCATTTGGGCCAACCCAATACCTCCATCATAACCCATCCCAAACCAATCCTCAACACCCCCAAGCCAACCCAGTACCTCCACCACAATTCATCCCAATCCAAATGCTACTCCCCAGGCCAACCTAGTCCCTCCATCAGGACCCATCCTAATCCAATCCTACCCCCCAGGCCAACCTAGTCTCTCCACAAGAACCCATCTTAATCCAATCATACCCCACCAGGTCAAACTAGTCCCTCCACCAGAACCCATCTTAATCCAATCATACCCCCCAGGCCAACCTAGTCTCTCCACAAGAACCCATCTTAATCCAATCATACCCCACCAGGTCAACCTAGTCCCTCCACCAGAACCCATCTTTATCCAATCATACCCCACCAGGTCAACCTAGTTCCTCCACCAGAACCCATCCTAACCCAATCCTACCCCCACCAGGTCAACCTAGTCTCCCCACCCCCGAGGCCAACCCAATATCACCACCGCAACCCATCCCATTCCAATCCTACCCCTCAAGGCCAACCCAGTACTTCCAACATAACCCATCCTATTCCAATCCTACCTCTCCAGGCCAACCCAATACCTCCACCATAACCCATCCCAAAACAATCATCAACCCCCCAAGCCAACCCAGTGCCTCCACCAGAACCCATCCTAATCCAATCCTACCCCCTCCCCAGGCCTCCACCAGAACCCATCTTAATCCAATCATACCCCCCCCGGTCAAACCAGTCCCTCCACCAGAACCCATCCTTATCCAATCCTACCCCACCAGGCCAACTTAGTCCCTCCATCAGAACCAATTCTAATACAACCGTACCCCACCAGGTCAATCGAGTCCCTCCACCAGAAGCCACTTCACGCCAATCCTACCCCACCAGGCCAACTCAAAACCACCACAATCCAATCACACCCCCCCCCCCCCAGGCCAACCCAACACCTCCACCACAACCCATCCCAATCCAATCCTACCTCCCAGGCCAACCCAGTTCCTAGACCACAACCCATCCCAATCCAATCCTACCCCCCAGGCCAACCCAGTGTACCTACAATCTGATAAGAACAAGACAGAAGGGTATCTGTTCCCCCTCCATTGGAGAGGATCAGATCAGAGGGCAGTAGGGTGTAAACAGTCAGCTGGTCTATTTTTATCCGACTGCCCTTAGATTAGAGCGGGCTGTGACTTGTCATCCACCTCTTCTGCTCAGTGGTGGCTTAGTGCACAGATCCCCCTCTTAGCATGCAGATTCCGCCCCGAGTAAAAGGGGCCTTAAGCAATCCATAGATTATTCATTTTTTTCTTTCAACCACAAAAAAACTGGACTTGATTCCCCCATCCACACATTCGAGATGGATAGGGAACTCCTGCTACCACTGTAAAAAAACACACACGGGAGAGCACCGACGCCTAGCGCATGACCACGATAACCATTTATTAAATATCATATACAAGCTCATACTCACAAACATGCATATAAAAAACAGGCATATCGAACAACAACTCCAGCAGTAGGCGACGTCATCTACTCCAATGCCACGCGGTTGAGAGGCTTTCACATTTCAGGGGACAGGTCCCCTTTCTCAGAGCTGTTCCAACCACATGCTGGGCCACAGCTTAAATGTTCCCATATCAGAAGCACCCCTTCCCTTTAAACAAAGAAATGTGCAGGGCCATCAATGGCCTATCAAGACTGTCCAAGGACTAGCGTTTTCCAAATAATAATCAATAGACATCAACATCATAGGCCCCCTGCGCTGTGATCCCCCAATGAAAAGGACACATAATCCTCACCATACACGCCTGTCCTTCGTGTCCTTACAGAAGACTCCTGCAGCTGCAAGTGACCCCAAGGACTATTTTCTTTTTTTTATTCTGTAAAGGACTGCAGAATATATCTTGGTGATGGACGGATAAAATGGATAAATTAAATGGTTAAACGTTCTCCATACTGCTTACTTAGTTCCAGGGCCAACATCACTTATGTCTTGCTGGACACTCTGAAAAAGGCTCCGATATGGTGCAAATTAATCGTTGCTAAATGATCTTATTGGAAGTATATGAAATGTTTTGCTATCGGCAAACTGACCAACAACAACACAGCATGAATGTGCTACTTAATCAAAAGGTAATGCGCTGCTGATGGCAACCCCCCCCTGCCTAGAAGTACGGATGTTATTCTGAACCCCACACACCACAAGCTACAGTAATAAGCAGCATAGTTATAATCTGCTGGTGCCATTATTCTGTTGTCATGGAAACAGATCTGTTCTCTCCGCTACAGCGTAGCCGCTCAGATACCTCTTCAAAACTGCAATGAACCGATGCCAGGGTTCAGCTTCCATAAGGAACCTGTCGCCCTGCCACTGGTGATGAACGGTATGTTCTAACGTGCCCTCGACCATTCATCCAGCTTGTGGTACCACCAAAAGATGTTCCGTGACGGATATAATCGTGAATAAGTAAAAGCCGTATTTTGTTTTTGATAATTACCTATAATGAATTCTGGCCTTCTTGAAGGTGGTGTGATGAAACCCTCGGATGGTACCAGTAGCACCAGGGGGGCTCTTCCATGGCCAGACGCCACCAATTGTGGCAAGCATGGACGCAGGAAATTTAATGGGGTTCAACTATGAAGACAAGGACCTCACTGGACTGCCAGTTGGTCAGTAGAATGAACGCCGTGGTGGTCAGATTGCCACCTAAAGGACAGTTTTATAGATATTTGGTGTCCTGCTACTGGCTTTACCAAGTGATGTTGGCCCTGGAACTATGAAGGCACCATCAAATGGTGGTCCATCAGCCACAGTTCCAGGAACCCCTAGCAACCTCTGGTGGAACCCCAGGGTTCCACGAAACCCTGGTTGAGAATGCCTGCTCTATTAGGTTTGCAGTCTCTGACAGCCATCTTCAGCTTTACATATTCAACATTATGTGCGGCCCGTTAGTGATGTCAGGGGTTACATCTGAGGCCCCCTTCAGCTCATAAGTGGAAAACCACTGATTTAGGGCAATGGAGCATGGCAGAGAGCTTTGAGTGTATCAGATTTTCTACATAGCTAATCACTACAGGAGACGTGTACCCAGAAACCAAAAATCCCAATCACAAATGATTGATTTCATTCTGACAACAGATAAAATCCATTCTGGAGAATGGTGACTTAGTCATCAGGAGGCAGTCAGTATGGCAACTGCTGGTGTTCTTGATGCCCCCCCTCCCACCTTAACCTGCAATAGGCAGTGGATGGGGGTGTTTACATGGCGCAGCCGCGATGCTTCGATATGCGCCCAAGGCAAAGTTCGCATGACTTGTAGCGATCGGTGGGCAGTAAGCCTGCCAAACGCTACACATTCAAGTACATTGAGAAGCACCACAAATGCCTCACAACCACACGTGCGGTTGTGCCACAATTGTCGGCAAAAATGGGGATTTAAAAAGGTTTGGAGGAGGCGTGGCATCGTTTCCTCACCATCTATCAGTAGCCTCTAGAGTGAGATCCAGGCTTCAGAGTCCAGGGAGATTTAGATGTACGTCTCAATGTAACCGAATGGTGTGAACCATGCCCGTAGGTTATTATTATTATACAGAATTTATATATCGCCAACAGTTTACGTAGCACTTTACAAAATAAAAGGGAGACAATACAGTTACAATACAACAAAATACAAGAGGATTAAGAGGGCCCTGCTCAGAAGAGCTTACAATCTAACAGAGTGAGGCAGGTGGTACAAAAGGTTGCAACTGAGGGGGAACAAGCTGATGGACGTGGTAAAAGATTAGTTGGAGGTGTGATAGGCTTCCTTGAAGAGATGAATTTTTAGGGATTGCCTGAAGGTAGCTAGAGTAGACGATAGCTGGACGGGTTGAGGTAGAGAGTTCCAGAGGATGGGAGAGGCTCCTAGAGATGAGCATGGGAGGAGGAGACAAGGGAGCTTGAGAGAAGGAGGTCTTGAGAGGAGCGGAGAGGACGATTTGGGTGATATTTGGAGACAAGATTGGTGATATAGCTCGGGGCAGAGTTGTGAATGGCTTTGTATGTTGTGGTTAGTATTTTGATCGCTGGCCGATCGGGAGCCAGTGTAGGGATTGGCGGAGAGGGGTGGCAGACACTGAGCGGTTGGTAAGGTGGATAAGTCTAGCAGCAGCATTCATGATAGACTGAAGAGGGGAGGAGCCTATGGAGAGGTAGGCCAATGAGAAGGGAGTCGCAATAGTCAAGGCAAGAGATAACAAGGGAGTGAATGAGGAGCTTGGTGGCTTCATTTGTTAAGGGGCACATTTTAGAGATGTTACGGAGGTGACGTCTACAAGCTTTTTGACAGTGATTGGATTTGGGTCTGGAAGGACAGTTCAGAGTCTAGGGTTACACCTAGTACCCTGGCATGAGGGGATGGATTGATGGTAGCATTATTGATTTTGATGGAAAAGTCATGGAGGAGGGGGCACAGGCAGGGGGGAATATTACCAGCTTGGTTTTATAGATTTCGTTTAAGGAAGTGGTGTGACATCAATGCTGATATGTCAATTAGTTATGCGAGAGGAGACTGAAAGAGTGAGGTGAGGAGCAGACACATCTGGGTGTCATCAGCGTATAAGTGGTATTGGAAGCGGTGGGCGGTTATCAAGTGACCAAGGGAGGAGGTGTAGATAGAGAAGAGAAGGTTAACCTACATGCTATGTGCCGGCGGCAAAAATTATCCAGCATGTCACGGTCGGTGGCTGGCAAGTGAATGGAGAGGTGCACGTGGTTACAGTGTGTCTATTCGCCAATAATTGGGTTAAAACGATTGGTGAGTAGGTGTCACGTCACCCCCTCACTGCCTGTCAATCACCTATGAAAAGCAATCAAAACACGTAACACTTTTTAGAGCAGCGGCTTTAGACATAGGTCTAAACTAGCCTTAGGGGGTAGAGTGCAATGTAATTGGTTCCCTACACTCTGTAAAAAGTGAGTTAAAAATAAGCGACAATGTTATTTGAGTGGATTCATGGAAGGAGAGGCAGCCTAGACACTTATCTACTACAATTACAAGTCAACAGCTAGCAGCTGTTCTTGTTCGGGGAGGGAAGAGGTTAATCTGCAGGGTCCCCTTCCCCCATAGTCCAAACACTGGGCACCTATGGACATGTCCTACTCTGTCCCTGCTGAATGTTGCTGAGCTGTGACATCAGTTCCTCTTGTCTGTTCTGTTCACAAGACCTCTTATACTGTATGTGAGCACCAAAGAGGACATTCCTGGAAACTGTCCTTTGGCCTCCAAACACGGAAGACATGCCTATCTCTGTACATTTACAGGGACTTTTCTGGTAAACAGAATTGTTGTGTAATGAAGTTTCAACAGAAGCAGACATTTCTGATGTGACTCACATTTTTATGATGTTCTTTATACTTTTATGATATGATTTGGTTGGAGGACTTTTTGCTTCCTTTAGAGCCTTCTCACCATAACCTGTATGCTTATAGTGTCTTGTTGTGTCCCAAGTTAATCTCCCTAGAAGCCTTGATTTCCATACTTTGTGTTAATGATGGCCAAGAAGCCTGAAACAGCTGCATGCAGTATGAAATAAATGGCTCTATAGCTGACATTCTCAACCAGGGATTTGTGGAGCCCTAGGGTTCCTCCGGAGGTTGGTAGGGGTTCCTTGAGATTCAGGTGATTGACCTCCCATTTGATGGTTGCCTGCAAAATTCCAGGACTGATGCCAGTGGGCAAAACCAGCAAGATTTTCACCACCACCGTGAGGGTTACATTCTTCCTACTGACCACCAGTGTAAGGAGCATTCTTCCCACTGATCACCAATGTAAGGAACATTCTTCCCACTGATCACCAATGTAAGGAACATTCTTCCCACTGATCACCAATGTAAGGAACATTCTTCTCACTGATCACCAATGTAAGGAACATTCTTCTCACTGATCACCAATGTAAGGAACATTCTTCCCACTGATCACCAATGTAAGGGACATTCTTCTCACTGATCACCAATGTAAGGGACATTCTTCTCACTGATCACCAATGTAAGGAACATTCTTCTCACTGATCACCAATGTAAGGAACATTCTTCCCACTGATCACCAATGTAAGGGACATTCCTCCCACTGATCACCAATGTAAGGGACATTCCTCCCACTGATCACCAATGTAAGTAGCAGTCTTCCCACTGACCACCAATGTAAAGGACATTCTTCCCACTGACCACCAATGTAAGTAGCATTCTTCCCACTGACCACCTCTTTCTACTGATCACCACTGTAAGGGTTCCATTCTTCCCACTGATAACCAATATAAGGGTTCCATTCTTCCCCCTGATAACCAATATAAGGGTTCCATTCTTCCCACTGACCACCAATGTAAGGAGCATTGAAACAATGCTCTTATTTTTGGGATATGTGATAGAATGATACATGTGAATACCTTCCATTCTAAGAAGACTTTACCGATTCGATTAGAGTGCCCTTTGATTCCTTTAGTCCAGGAGTCTCCCAAGTTTCATCATTGGTTTGAATAGAAGGAACAGTGCCCCATCAATGCTCTCAGTGGCAGGAATAGTGCCCCATTGATGGTGTCAGTGGGTGAAATAGTGCCCCATCGATGGTGTCAGTGGGAGGAATAGTGCCCCATCAATGTCAGTGGGAAGAAAAGTGCCCCATCGATGGTGTCACTGGGAGGAATAGTGCCCCATCGATGGTGTCAGTGGGAGGAATAGTGCCCCATCGATGGCGTCAGCGGGAGGAATAGTGCCCCATCGATGGCGTCAGCGGGAGGAATAGTGCCCCATCGATGGCGTCAGCGGGAGGAATAGTGCCCCATCGATGGCGTCAGCGGGAGGAATAGTGCCCCATCGATGGCGTCAGCGGGAGGAATAGTGCCCCATCGATGGCGTCAGTGGGAGGAATAGTGGCCCAAGAGCCAGATAAAGGAAAGCCAAGGTCTACATCCGGTCCCCAGGCCGCAGTTTGGAGCCCCCTGCTTTAGTCTCCTCTCACCATAACTTGTATGGTTATACTTTTCCCTCTAGACCCAAGTAAGCAGCTTCTCTTACAGTGGTTCATGTAATCAATCCCACACAGTCTACCTAGGGAGAACCTTTATTACAATATGTTCTGAATATAGAGAGAGAGACTAATGACAATGTTTAGTGTCTCGATTTGCACCAGGTTGAGTGTGTCAGTATTTTGCGGTGAAGAAAACATCAGGCGTATTAGCAGGCCCATATACACAAGGCGAAGCAGAGCCTTTCCCGGGAAGGAACAATGTGGATGGCAGACAAAGGACACACTGTTATAGGATCCCAGGGGGAAAGGCACACTGTCATTTTCTAAGAATGCAGGGAGCCAGGTTGCCATGGCAAATGCGACGTCATTCGGTGCCCGAGATATGACACCCTCAGCGCCGGGCTGCCTGGAAGTTTAGTGCAGGAAATATTTATTTGTTTTGTGAAGAAATTGCATGTGCTTCTGTTGGAGGACACACAGTGTTACATGTAATAAAGAAGGAAAGATCCAGGATTATGAACAAATGTGGTGTGACCATGCAATTTCAGCCATCTCTCTCTTCCTCACCTCCCCCACCTCACACCTCCCCCATACTGTTGTCTCATCAGGACGGATTGCAGACATGAAAATGCCTCTTTGTTAACTGCACAGACCAGGCCAAAAGTTGGCATTGCGGGAGGCAATAAAGGGTTCTGGGACTTGGTGCGAGGAGGGAATTTTACACTTTTTAGGCTGTATATACTTCTACATCCTGTGCCAGTGTGGCATTTGGACCACATGCATGTCGTGCTAGCCCTGGTGGGGGCCAGAAGGAGCCATGTTGGTCAACAAGGCCACAATGTTAGTCAACAAGCCCTGGTGGGGGCCAGAAGGAGCCATGTTGGTCAACAAGGCCACAATGTTAGTCAACAAGCCCTGGTGGGGGCCAGAAGGAGCCATGTTAGTCAACAAGGCCACAGTGTTGTTAGGTGCTCTTCTATGGGTGCTTTCACATGGGCATCCATGAACATATCCCCCGCCAAAGCAAATCTGAAGGGGCAAAAGTCACTTTTGTGACATCTATGCCTGTTCAGTTTTCGCGTTGACCACGGATGTTGGCGAACCCGTAATGGCTCTATGGGTGGTCGGTTATAAGCAGACCTAATTCTCCCTTGCAGTACTAGGGTAATCAGTTCAAATCCCAACCATGCCACTACCTACATGGAGTTTGCATGTTCTGCCTGCGCTTGTTTGGTTTTTATAACTGCTCAGATTTCTTCCAACACTAAACTGGTCTGTCACCTGGGGTCTGGCTCAGAGACTGGTAGCTACAGCAGTAGAGAGGCCCCCACCGACCTCATTTTTCACTAATGAAGTTGAGTAATGGCTTGCTCCCACTAGCGGTTGGGAAGGCAGTAGAACCCCATGGTTAAGCCACGGTTTTACTGCACCGCCCAACAGCTCCCCCTTTAGCTGCAGAAGCAGCAGCCAGAAATGCACACATGCTGTGGCAGCGGCTTTGCCTAGCTCCCCAGCCATGGCATGAATTATCCCTCCCGTTCTAAACGGCTGCCCGCTGATCGCGACCCGTTCAAGCGAATGGGGCCACTCTACAAGCGTTCCCCCAAACACGTGCAACACACACGGTTTCAGGGTGCTACTGCGGGGTCCAAGGGGTTAAAGTATAATTTCACCCTTTGTAACATGTTACACCCATAATTAGAGTGTAACATGTTACAAATCCACGCCCCCCCCCCCCCCCAAAAAAAAAACATGTGCAATGCATGCGGTTGTGGGGTCTCAGGGGTTAAAGGATAAGTTCACCTTTTGTAACAGGTTACACCCATATTCAGGGTGTAACCTGTTACAAACCACTTGCCTCTGTATACGCCGCCCCCCTCCACCCAGCTCTCTGACACAATCTGCAAAGAACCTGGCCATGTGGGGCCCCGCCCGCCTGTGTCATTCACTCACAGTGTTCTGTTGAATGCTGTGGTAGTTCATTGATGCTTCCTCTTCGCGTGTAACTACCTGGCCGTACAATAATAAATGCACATTTTCACCTGCAAGAATATGTGCATTTATAATTTTATATAATCTGATCCCTTAAAGCAAGCGGTGAGGAGGCAATACAACCGCTCCTCACCGACTGTCCCGGCCTGTGAAGGATAAGCAGAAGATGGTCTCCTCCGATCAACATGTTCTTTGTTAGCCCATATCCGATTGGCTTTATGTGCAGCTTCCACCTCTTCCATGCCGAGCTCTGCTGTACAGGGACTATACCAGGTCACATTCGGATACTTGCACCCTTTGTATTTAACAATAAATACATTGAATGGTGTATTCCTGATGACAGAGCTGGGCTGATGTGTGCATTTTATTCTGCCTGGAGATCGGCTTTAAAAAAAAAAAAATCCGACTCTGAGATCAAAGTGGCATCTGAAACCCCCAATTCACAAATAGCTGGACCCCGACGTGCTATTTACAGGATCTTCTGTGGGAACTGATTCCTGCTTTCCTCATTAGCACACACCAGTCAATACCTTGTGTCTCTTTGATGACATTTTTTTTTTTTTTTTTTTTTTAGGAGTGGAAAATAAACTGCCCATTTGTTAGCAGAAGCCTGAAATCCCCAGATGTGCCGGCTGGTCAACAGATAAGACAAGCACACAATAAATTCTGACACTGCACGGCTCTGCCAAGATTCTTCCACAGCTCCATTTCAAGGACACTGCTGAAGGAAGTCAACAAAATGGCGTCTGAGAAACATAACTCTCCCTAGAAATTAAAAAAAATATATAAAAAATGAAGCCGGTTGAAGCAGTTCTAGCGCCCATCCACTGTGGATGTCTGCTGAATTAAAAGCATTCACTTTGTTATGAATGGAAAAAAGGTTATGAAGGTTTGTTGTTCTGTTAATGCTGCAAGATGGCAATAAAGAAAAAATAAAAATAAAAATGAATGATAAACGTTACAGGGTGCGGCCTAATGTACACAAATGTTCCTGCAAGATGAACTGTCTGCATTGCTTGGAGAAACCAACTTTTCTTAACAATCCATAAAGACAGAAAATATTCCAGTGTCCAGCGCTCCGGCGTCCTCATTTCTAGCTGAACTTGCACTTTTCTTTTTCTTTTTAACCCCAACAAGCTGCATGCTGGGTCATTCCAACCTGCTGGCCGTGTTATTGAGCCAGAACATGCAGAAGAGTTGGTGGAGTGGATAACAAAGCCGTCCTCATCCTCCTCATCCTCTGTCACCCATACTTAAGAGTAGTTTGCCTTCCAACGTAGCTGCCAAAAGCGGCCTATTCCGGCTCCTTGTCCACAGTCACTCCTTCCTTAGCCCCACCATCATGCATGGAGGAGTCCCCAGAACTATTCGACCACAGTGTCAGGTACATGCTGCTGGAGGATGTGCAGCAATTTGAAGGCTCCAGGTTGAGGTAGGGAGTAACGTGAGCCTAGAGAGAGGGGGTGCCCAAGAAGGACAAGAAACTGGCAGTCATGTTCCCCCAGCTGCAGCATACTGCCAAGTTTGCTCCAGTGACGAGGAGGGAGGAGATGTTGAGGTCACTGACTCTACTTGGGTGTCTGATAGAAGAGAGGAAGAAGAGGAGGAGGAGGAGGCACAACTCCAATGAGGCAGGATGTCCTCAAGGGGGCAGTTTAAGTGCAGCCACCCTATTGCACCACACCGCAGGTGCAGGGCGCTGCTGACTCCCCCTGACTTTGAAAAGTACCTTGGTGTGGGCCTTTTTCGACACGTGTGCAGTGGATCGCACCATTGCTGTTTGCAACCTATGTCTGAAGCGGATCAGGCGTGGCAAGAACAGCAGCCGCTTGGGCACCACATGCTTGACCAGACATATGATGACCTGCCATGCAGTCCGTTGGCAACAGCACTTGAAAGACCCACATCAAAGAAAAAGGCGGACTTCTCCTTGCTCCTCATCTGGGATCTCCAACCCTACTATACCTCCGGTCCTCTCAAAAACCTGCACTGAGAGGAATTTGATGGCGCATCGGTTCTTGAGCAGGTACCCAGGCTAACGGGATCTCCTGAGGCAGGCCAAAAAAGTCTGCGGTCAATTCCGCTGGTCATACAATGCCAGTGCTCGGCTGGCTTCCAACAATATTTTTGGTTTAGGGCACCACCACCACCGCCTAAGGCCCAAAGGGAATGCAACCTGCCCACCAACTGCCTCATTTGTGACATGCCCACCAGGTGGAAATCAATGTTGGCAATACTGCAGCGGCTGAACACGCAGCAGAGGGCCATCAATGAGTACCTGTGTGAGTATGGCAACAGGACAGGGTCAGGAGATCTTGGTTTCTTTTCTCCATGCCAGTGGCTACTGATCAAAGATGCATGCACTGTCCTGTCACCATTTGAGGAGGTCACAAGGATGGTGAGCAGCGACAATGCATGCATCAGTGACACTGTCCCTCTTGTCTTCCTGTTGGAGCACACGCTTCGTGGAATAATGGACAGGGCACTTGAGGCAGAACCCATGGGAGGAAGAGGAAGACTTCCTTATCTCTCAAGGCCCCTTTTATCGTATATATAGTATTCCTGCGGGCCCACCAAATACACAGGAAGAAGAGGAGGAGGAGTAGGAGGAGGAGTAGGAGGAGGAGGAGTATTGTGTCAGCATGGACGTGGAGGATAACACTCAGCCGCAGTCTTCAAGGGATGGTTTTCAGTCTCCTGAAACCCAAGGAGTTGTACGTGGCTGGGAGGAGGTTGTTACGGATCATGTGATCCTTAGTGACCAAGAGGACTCAGAATTGAATGCCTCTGCAAACTTATGCTGCATGGCCTCCCTGATTCTGCAAAGCCTGCGAAAGGACCCTAGGATTCATGGTATCAAGGAGAGGATCATTACTGGCTGGAAACCCTTCTTGATCCACGTTACAAGGGTAAGGTTGCAGAACTCATCCTGGCTTCGCAGAGGGAGCAGAGGATGAAACATCTTCAGGAGGCCCTGAAGAAAGGTTTGTATAATGCATTTTCCAGACCCTGGGAGGTTACAATTTCCTGGTGCTGGACAACATGATGCTGAGGCTTCATTCAGTCAGAGGAAGAGCGGTGGAGAAGATGGCCGGCTGACCGATGCCTTTAAACAATTTTTCAGTCCTCAGCACCAAGGTCTGATCGGTTCAAGCAGCCATCGCCAGTGTCTGCATTACATGGTGCAGGAATATCTAGGGGCAACAGCAGACTTGGAGACCATTCCAACAGAGCATCCACTGGGTTACTGGGTCTTAAGGATGGACCACTGGCCAGAACTTGCTCAATATGCAATTGTCCTGCATCCAGCATGCTTTCTGAACGCACATTCAGTTCTGGAGCGTTTGTAACGGATCATAGAGTGAGCCTGTCCACAGACTCCGTTGATAGGCTCACATTCATAAAAATGAATCAGTCTTGGATCAGCAGCTATCAAGCACCTGATGCTGATTTAACTGATTGAATTTTCTATGGATGTGGGATCCCTTGAAGACTGCCTAAGCCGAGTGACTATCCTATTCATCCTCAATCTTGATGATGCTAGCTTCCAACAATATTTTTGGTTTAGGGCACCACCACTGCCTAAGGCCCAATTTTTTTTGCCCATTTAACAGGGGCATGCAATTACAATTTTTGATCTAATATTTCACAGCAGAGCCTGTTCCTTTGCCCAACAAGAGTATCTGTGATGGGTTACAGGGTTGTGGCACCACCACCACCAAAGGCCCAATTTTTCAGCCCCTGTTTAACAGGGGCATGTAATTACAATTCTTGATCTGAATATTTCACAGCAGGGCCAGTTCCTGCACCTAACAAGAGTAAATGTGAGGGCTTACAGTCTTCTGTTACCACCAACACTTAAGGCCCAATTTTCTGCAGAGTATATAGGGCAGACCGTATAGTATATATACTGCTGTTCAGAGTATATAGTGCCTGGGGGACCCCCACGACCCGGTTCCCCAAACACTTTTTTATGGCAATAACTTACATATAAGCCTTTACAATTAGCAATTTAGATTTTTCACGTTCGGGTCCCATAGACTTTAACGGTATTCAAACAAATTTTTGTCTGTTCGCAAGTTCTGGTGCGAACCGGTGTTCGGCTCATCCCTACTACTGACCTTCTTTATCCCTTTTTGATTGCACTCACAACTGGGAAACCAAACTCAAACATGACCCCCCATAAGGTAGAAAATTATCTACTACTGACCTTCTCTCTACTTTTCCAAATGCACTCACCATCAGGATGCCATACTCTCCAACATGACCCTCCATATGGTGAACAAAAAACTCCACTACTGACCTTCTCTCTACCTTTATGACTGCACTCCCCTCCAGGATATCACACCCTCTAACATAACCCACCACAAAGTAGAAAAATACTCTACTAGTGACTCTCTCTATCCTTTTCTGATTGCACTCACAACTGGGTGCCGTACCCTCCAACATGACCCACCATAAGGCAGAAAAATACTCTACTACTGACCTTCGCTCTACGTTCCTGATTACACTCACCACGGGAATATCACACCTCCAACATGACTCTATAAAAGGTAGAAAATACTCTACTACCGACCTTCCCTCTACCTTACCAATTGCACCCACCACCAGGATGATGTACCCTCCAACATGACCCTCCATAAAGAAGAACAAAACTGTACCCTCCAACGTGACCCACCATAAGATAGAACAAAATTCTACTACTGACCTTCTTTATTCCTTTCTGATTGCATTCACAACTGGGATATCACACCCTCCAACATGACCCTCCATAAAAAGGTAGAAAATACTCTGCTCTTCACCTTATCCATCTCTTTCTGAATACACTCACCAACAGAATTTCACATCATCAAATGGCCTTCCATAAGGTAGAATGTACTCTTTACCTTCTAACTTTATCCTTACACCCACCACTGGGATATCACACCACCAACAAGTCAATCCATAAAAGGTAGAAAAATACTCTACTCCTGACCTTCTCTATATCTTTCTGATTACGGTAACCACCAGGATATCGCAACCTCCAACATGACCCTCCATTAAGGTAGAAAATACTTTATTCCTGATTTTCTCTATACCTTTCTGATTGCACTCACCACTGCCATATCATACCCTCCAATATGACCCTCCATATCATAGGAAATATCTGCTCCTGGCCTTCTCTCGTACCCTTCTGATAGCATGAACTTGGGCTTTGTCAATTAATTCATATGAAGTGTTAGGAGAGTTTAACGAAATTCATTAAGGCTTGGCCTCATTTATTCAAGTGTACTCATTGCCCACAGCATTAATGACAGCGTATACCTAAATTTATTCAGTATGGTGGGTACCTCCGGGTGCTTGCATGTCTGCTACAATCCCCTGTAGAGTATCCAGAGAAGCCTTAAATCCACTCAATAAACTCTGACGTTACAACCAATTCCATGGTTGCTGACCCTGGTCTTCCCCCTCCGGCCTCAAAAGCCATACTATTGAGGCCACACATTACAGCGATGAGGCGATAGTACTACTTACGGGGCCAGTGTCAAAGCTGGCGACCACAGAGACTGGTTGATATTTGCGTATCAGGGCATCCCATAGTAGTATAAAAGGGATCAGAGTAGTAGAGAAAGCCCTCTGCAAGCAAAAGCGCAAACTAATGGTTTACAATGGCACCATGAGCTTTTAACCTTTCTGATTCCAACCACCATAATCTAGTGCAGCTTTAAATCCAGTAGCTTGTTCTTGCCAAAAAATTGGAGAGCCGAGAGGCCCACTACACTCTGCAGACTGAGATTAATACATTCTTGGTGTATTAGTAAGCTTCGGGAACACACAGGACAGCACATGTGCAGGGGAAAGGCACGCAATTACATGTCTTTATTTAGCCTTCTGAATGTTTCATGTGGTAACACACAGGAAGACACAGCTGTAAAAGCCCATGCAAACCCTCATGGGCTGCACATCATACAGCCAAAAACAATGGCGCAAGAAAATTCCTTCTCAGCCTAACCAAATCTAGAATTCCAACCTTGCATTGTAATTCTGTGTTTTGGAGTTAAAATACGTGAAGGTGGGTTATCAGTATAGACCAAATGTAGGCACCTGATTTTGGTCACACAGAGATGTGGTCCTCAAAACCAAACTTGTGGATGGGATCATCTTTTTCATGAACAGACTGAGTTTTATAGATAATAGAAAAGCAATCAAAATAAACCTTCCATGAGGAGAATATGGAGGCTTCAGTTGGCAACACGTCAGAAAGCAAAACAACGAGTCTTCATAGTCAACAGTAGTGGCCTCTATGTTTCTCCGAAGGCCTCTTAGGCCTAAAAGGTAGAATGTAGCTGAAGGAAGAAAGGGTTGCCCTGTAGTCCTATGCATGGATGAAGCATTACACGGGCGGTACTTTTACACACAGCGCTTGACGTTAATCTAGCCATCACTATTTTGACCCGTAAAATCTTTACAGGAAAGCTTTACTCTGATGTTTAGGCCTTAAGCCAGAGGTGAGTAACCAACCTGCATAAAATATTATGACTGTCCAAGACTCAACTGCCTCAAACAACTTTAACCTCTGGCCTGCAGGTGCTTTTTCTCTGTTGCATAAATTTGGTAGAAGATTTTCCCACCTAAATGGAAAATTACTTCTGAATGGCACACCAAGAAGGCAGCCGTTAACTTCAAAGGCCACGGCAGAAGTGAAGATTAAAATTTAACTTATGCTACTACATTTCTGTGTTCCAGTGTATATGCGTCCTATGCCACTAGACCCATCCATGAGAAACTTTGCAGTTTTAATAAAGGTTTTTAAAATGTCCCTGCTACTTGTTCAGCACCCAAACCTCATCTTTTCCAAGCATGGGCTGGTAACCTACCATGGTAGACAGATTTTTAAGAGACCATCATTGCACCCATGGAGTTCCCATATGATCCTTCCAATGCCATAGTTGGCAAATGCCTACAGAAACCAGAGTTTGTTCACCATGGATGGCCAAATCTCTTCCGGGTCAGGCTGCCCACCCCTAGCTGAGGTGGTTGAGTCTCATAGGGTTCAATCCTCATATGTATGGGCAGCCTGAGTGGAATGGCCCGACCTTTATATGTATTGTAGATGGTTGGAAAATGCCTACAGAGACCAGAGTTTGTTCCCCATGGATGGCCAATTCTCTTCCAGGTCAAGTCTTTTAAGAAAGTCAGTAATGGCAGCCTGCATGTTCTCTCAATGCAGGATTCCTATAAATCAGGGGGCTCCAAATTTTCTAGGCAGAGGGCCAGTTAACTATCCTTCAGACTTTTGGGGGGGGGGGGGCAAGCTGTGGCCAGTGGGAACAGAAAATGCTCCAGCATCAGTGGGCATAAACAATGCCCCATCATTGGCTTGAATAGAAGGAATAGTGCCCCGTCGATGGTGTCAGTGGGAGGAATAGTGCCCCGTCGATGGTGTCAGTGGGAGGAATAGTGCCCCGTCGATGGTGTCAGTGGGAGGAATAGTGCACCGTCGATGGTGTCAGTGGAAGGAATAGTGTCCCAAGGATGTCAGTGGGAAGAATAGTGCCCCATTGATGGTGTCCGTTGGTGGAATAGTGGGCCAGATTAAGGCAAGCCAAGGGCCACCTCAGGCCCCAGGGCCGAAGTTTGGAGACCACGGCTACAAATTTGATATTACTTGAATCCCCTGTGAATTTGAATAGTCATCTGCATTTGATATTCTGCTACTATAAGGGGGGGATAATGTACACAGCCACTAAGAATCCTTCTTACATCCCCATAGAAAAAAAAAAAAGAAAGCCTGACTGTTTCTATTGGCAACAGTGCCATTCTTTCTCCAGCTCTCTTTTCAAATATTTTGGAGAATGTTTACCAACAGAGACTTCCTGAGGTGTCTGAGAGCTACCAACAGGAAGTGAGTTTGGTAAAGAAAAACATTTCCCCCCCTCCCTTTGGATCCCTCAGGAGCAACCCTGGTCCCATCTTCCATACAGATCAGCAAAGCAGCAAGCAGCTAACTGTGCAAAGCCCAAGTCTAGCAATCCAAATATAACAACATACACAACAAGCCATACACAGACAGCAACCTTGGCACTGAGAAGAGACCATAAAAAAAAAAAAAAAAAAAAAAAAAAAGAAAGACAGTCCTCACCTTTAGATCGAGTTGTGACATCCATGCCCTCCACCACCTCCTGCTCAGTCTTCACTTCTTCTTCTGCCAAACTGTAGACAAGAAAAGAAAAAAAGGGTGGGCAGGTGAGACACTCATGTCAACATACATAAGACCCCCCCCCCCAAAAAAAACAATGTGGAGCCCCAGAAACAATCCCCCTGCAAAAGCCTTGCGTCTCTCTCCAGTGTCAATCTCCCACAATGATAGATGAAGACAATACAGGTGATGGCTCTAGTTTGTTTTTTTTTTTTTAACCCCCTGCTCTCTTCTCTGAGAAGACACCCTATAAATCACCCCTCTATAATCATTAAACAACACAGGTCAGTCCATTTCCTTGCATTAAAGTCAAACATTTCAGCATGCAGATGGGGGGGGGGGATAAAAAGAAAAAAATACTCCTGAGAAAGAAGGGGGGGGGGGGTAAAAATTAAAAAAAAAAAAAAAAAAAAAAAAGCAAAGTCACACTCTTCAAAACAGGCAAAAAAAAGTGGCAGATAAAACAGCACTTTGTGGTCCCAGTGTCAGGATTCAGGGGACTGACCCACAGGACTCTGCACAAAAAAAGGAAAGGACGTCTGCATGGAGCAGGACTACAGCAAGCTGAAGAGATTAGAAAAAAAAGAAAATCAGATTTAATAAACAAAATAAAGTCCCCTGTCACCCCACTGAGCATCTTCAAGACACCTCTGAAAATGATACAACACATCCTTCTCCTCCACACAGCTGATCCTTCACTAGGCATTGCTGCTTTTTTTGTGAAATCATTCACAGTTTTATGGAAGAGTCCCTTACATCTTAGTCATGTACAGAGAGAGCTTCCTGGCCAATATGGATACATAGACTTCTAATAACCTCTGCGATGCCAGAGCCGCAGCAGCCTCACACTCGCTCAATAAGGTAAGATTGATGGGGGGAGGGGTGGGTGTGTGTGTGTTTTTTTTTCTTTTTACCCGACTAGAGGAAGAAGAAGAATTTGCTATCCGACAGTCACGTCCAAAAAGGAGGAGAATGTGAGGAGGAAAGGGTTACTGTGCATACTTTTTAAATTTTTTTTTTATAGATATAATAATATAGAGACATGTCAATAGTTATGATTATTGATAAGCGCTTCCCGCCACGCGATTAAATCCTCTACCGATCGATGTGCTGGATGAAAATCAATGGCAGGTATTAGCAAAAAAAAATAATAAATGGTTATAAGTGGGCTTCCTTGGTGCTGCTCAGCTGTCAATCATCTCCGAAGCAAAAAAAAAAAAAAATAGATAGATATCCCCCATAATGGTATCTGCTTTTAACCATTTCTGGGAGAGGCAAAGGGGAAAAAAATGGTTACATGAAATAATTAGAAGATATCTGGATATTGCCCTTAATGGTGTCTGCTCTGCCATTAACCGTTTCTGGGAGAAGCAATGGGGGGGAAAAAAAAACGGGTCTATTGAATAGTATCTGGATATTGCCCTTAATGGTGTCTCCTCCGCAATAACCATTCCTGGAAGAGGCAATGGAGAAAAAAAATGAATACATGGATCTATTATAGGATATCTGGATATTGCCCTTAATGGCATTTGCTCCGAAATTAAACCATTTCTGGAAGGGGCAAAAAGGGAAAAAATGTTTGCATGGGTCTATTATAGAATATCTGGATATTGACCATTTCTGGAAAAGGAAAAAAAAAAAAAGAAAGAAAGAAAGAAAGAAAGAATATATGGATCTATTACAGGATATCTAGATATTGCCCTTACTCTGCATTAACCATTTCTGGGGCAGGCAAAGGTTACATTGGTCTATTATAGAAGATCTGGATATTGCCCTTAATGACATTTGCGCCGCATTAAACCATTTCTGGAAGGGGCAAAAAGGGAAAAATGGTTACATGGGGTCTATTATAGGATATCTAGGTATTGCCCTTACTCTGCATTAACCATTTCCGGGGCAGGCAAAGAGTACATGGGTATATTATAGGATATCTGGATATTGACCATTTCTGGAAAAGGAAAAAAAAAAAAAAAAGAAGAATATATGGATCTATTAAAGGATATCTAGATATTCCTCTTGCCCTTCATTAACTATTTCTGGGGCAGGCGAAGCGAAATGGTTACATGGATCTATTATAGGATATCTAGATATTCCTCCTAATGGTGTCTCCTCCGCATTAACCATTTCCAGGAGAGGCAATGGAAAAAAAAAAAAAAAAATGGTTACATGGATCTATTATAGGATATCTAGATATTGCCCTTACTCTCCATTAAACATTTCTGGGGCAAGCAAAAGAAAAAAAAAATAAAATAAAAGAGACTATTAGAATATACCCGCCTTAAAGGCAACTGATTTTAACCATTTCTGAGGCAGGCAAAGGGAAAAGGTTGCATGGGGTCTATTATAGGATATCTAGATATTGCCCTGACTCTGCATTAACCATTTCTGGGGCAAGCAAAGTAAAATGGTTACATGGATCTATTATAGGATATGGCAAGGTCACATGGGTATAATATCTAGATATCCCCTTTAATGGCATATGTTGTGCATTAACCATTTCTGGGGCAAGCAAAGGGAAAAAAAAAAAAAAAAGGTTTTTTGGGTCTATTATAATATCTAGAAACCCCCTTTAAATGGCAATTGCTTTCCATTAATCATTTCTGGGAGAGGCAAAGGGAAAAGGTTGCATGGGTCTAATATCTAGGTACCCCCCCTCAATTGCATCTGCTCTGCATTGACCATTTCTGGAGCAAAAAAAGAAAGGAAGGTTGCATGGGTCTACTATAGAATATGTACAAATTTCCCCTTTAATGGCATCTGCTGTGCATTAACCATTTCTGGGGCAGGCAAAAGGTTATATGGGTATGTTATAGAATATCTATACCCCCCCCCCCCCCCCTTAATGGCAATTGCATTAACCATTTCTGGGAGGGGCAAAGAAAAAACAAAATGTTACATGGATCTATATCTAGAAATTTCCCTTTAATGGCATCTGCTGTGTATTAACCATTTCTGTGGCAGGCAGAGGGAAAGGGCTACATGGATCTTTTATAGGATATCTAGATACTCTCTCCCCCCCCCCCCTTTGCTCTGCATTAACCATTTCTGGAGCAGGCAAAGAAAATAAAAAAAAATAAAATAAAAAAAGGTTGCATGGATCTATTATAGAATATCTAGATATTCCCTTTGCATCTTCTCTGCATTAACCATTTCTGGAAGGGCCAGAAAGAAAAAAGGTTGCATGGGTCTATAGGAGACACATCAATGGTTATGATTATTGATAAGCGCTTCCCGCCACGTGATTAATCATCCACCAATCGATGCTGGATGACAATCAATGGCAGGTATTAGCAAAAACAACAGAAAAAAAAAAAAAAAAAACACCGGGTAAGTTGGCCTCCTTGGTGCTGCTCAGCTGTCAATCACTGCTGAAGCAAAAAAGGAGATAGATATCCTCCTTAATGACATCTGCTCTGCATTAACCATTTCTGGGAGAGGCAAATGGAAAAGGTTACATGGATCTATTATGGGATATCTAGATACGCCCCCCCTTGCTCTGCATTAACCATTTCTGGGGCAGGCAAAAGGAAAAGAAAAAAAAAAAGAAGGTTACATAGTTTCTATTTTTTTTTCACTCTCTGCTGCACTTGCTTTGCATGCAACATCTGTCTAGTGTTACATTGTAGAAAGTAGAGAAATAGATTGAATGTGGCATTTCGGTGTTGCTGTGATCACAGTGCATGCTCCTGGATCTAAGCAGGGTTAAAAAAAAAAAAAAAAGGAAAAGAAAATCAGACTGTTTGTAACATGTCTGCAAGGTGTGACAGCACAAGTCATGCACAATCTCTGCTCCAGATGAAAGCCACCACACAGCATGAAGCAAGCCTGAAGGACAAAAGCCTACCGCAGCGACCTATGTAACATGTGTGTGTGTGGATGGATGGTGCTGGTGGTGATGTTGCAGGAATGGTCAGGGGGGGGGGGGGGTTAGAAAAAAACACTCACCTATCACAGTCTTACTCATTCGGTGGATGTGGAACTTGTGCAGGCTCTTTTAAGATGGCGTCTGGCAGCACTGCACTGCCCCATTCCTGCACTGTAGCTAAAATGGAAGCAGTTTATACAAGAAGGGGGCATCTGTGGACTCAAAATCTCCCCCACCGGCTTCCCAACACCACCAAAGGGGGGGGGGATATACAAAAAAAAAAAACGCTTTTGGATTTCAGGGGGTTTGCAGATGAAAACCAAATGTTTAGAGAAAGAGAGAGAGAAAAAAAAAAAGAATCAGACAGGAAGACAGACTGGTATGATTTACACGTCACAAAAAACACTCGGCCAGAATAAAGGTCGAATCTGGACAAGTAAATGGGAAATGGGGGGAGGGGGGGGGGGATTGGAAGGATCTGGAAGTCTTTACGACCCTATATAGGGGGTATCCTGGGTGCCCCCCAATTCCTCTTATGTTATTATCTGCACCACATGAGGAGAGGCCCATGTTAATGCATGGATGGCCTGCTGCGCAAGCCGTGCGCCCCCAGCCATTGGTAATAATGCAAAAACAAGAAGTTGCTTTTTATATTATATTGTATTATTATTATTATATAGGTCTAAACTTTTTTTTTGCAACCACATCCCCATTAGGTATATTTTTACATTACAACCACAACATATAACATTTTTTTTATGGCGCTACAACAATACATTTTCTTAAAATGTAAGTAACCCCCCCCCCCCTATCGTTTTCACCTTTGCCTCTGTTTAATCTACAACTGCCATGACGCTGCACATGTGATCAGTTATGACACCTGCTATTGGATGGTTTGACAGTTTGGTTGAGAGCACAACCAATGGGAGCGTTACATTTTTCAGCACGTGCCAGAAATGAAAATCGGTAAAATGGATGGGTTTACTTCTGCTTTAAAAAAGCATCATTTTATTTCACATATGTTAAAATCGTGGTAATAATGGTTTAAATTTCATTTTCCATCTACAGCAGAACATCCATGGTTAGTTGTCCCTTCCATAAAGGCTACACTGTTTCCTCTACGCGTTTCACCGACAATGGCTTCTTCAGGAGGAGTGATGCCAGACTTTAATAAGCCATATCCTTATCTAAAAAGAGGATTTTACTCCTAAATCCGTGTTATTTCCAGTGGCGATTTTGTCCCTAGATTTACAAGTGGCACTTGGGCAGTCATAGAAGGGGAAATATGGTCCAAAAGAAAGAGAAAGAAGGGACGCCAAATTCGCTTAAAAAGGAGAAGTACAGCCAAAGCTTGTTTGGCTGTACTTCTGCTATGGATCACAGGAGTGCAGTTTGTTCTGCACTCCTGTGACCCATTTCAGCAGACAGCGGGCTGAAGCCCACTGTCG
The DNA here is from genome assembly GCF_042186555.1 of Aquarana catesbeiana. Lineage (NCBI taxonomy): Eukaryota > Metazoa > Chordata > Amphibia > Anura > Ranidae > Aquarana > Aquarana catesbeiana. The sequence goes on from NC_133335.1 coordinate 8,242,569, forward strand.
GCTGATGTCACAGATCCGGTCCAAGTCAGGCAAGACTGCGACAATGGAGTCGGGATTTGCCCACATGTCTGGATCGGCACCCGGCTCAGCCTCTCAGCTAGCCTTTGAGAGGCTGCGCCGGCCACTCCCATACCCCCCCCCCCCACAGTACAGTGTTAGTGTGACTGACAGTCAGCAGCTCTCTGCCCAGGGAGCTGTGAGAACTGAGCGATCTGCCGCGTTCGATCGCTTGGTTCTCAGTGTTAGAGGCGCCGGGGGACAGATGCTGCTTCCACCTTGGTAAGTATGATTAAAAAAAAAAAAGAAAAAAAGAACCCATGCATCTCTTTTAACATGCAATGCTGAATGGGTGGTTTTACTTGCACTAGGCCAGCATTTGGTATATGTAAGCAGTCCTGTTGGCGTCTCCATGGCTCCAGTTCGCTCTCTTTCTTTGGAGTCTGAACCTATATACAGCATCACTGGTAACATATTGCCTCTTCTATGACTGCCCAAGTGCCACTTGTGAATCTATTGCCAAAATCGCCACTAGAACTAACACCGATTAGGAGTAAAATCTTCCTGATCGATAAGGATATGGCTTTTTATATTCTGGCGTCCTGAAGAAGCCATTGTCGGTGAAACATGTAGAGAAAACACCAGTGTAGCCTTTATGGAAGGGACAACTAACCACGGATGTTTTGATGTATATGGAAAATGAAATTGTAAACCATTTTTAAACATATGTGAAATAAAATTGCTTTTTTAGGAAAATCTGTTGTAGCACCATAAAAATCCCATATATGTTGTGGTTGTAATGCAAAAACAAGGAACAGAGGGTGCACCAACCTTGTGCATTGCCTTTGTGATAATTTTATTGTGTAAAAGAGGGGACCCCCTGCGAAACGCGTCGTTTGGACAGTCTTTCGGACTTGCCTAGGTGACCAGGCTTCAAGTACATATGGACTTTGATGTGCCTTATTGCCGATGTCATTAGTGAGTACACATCAATCTTAATCAATAAAATTATCACAAAAAGGTAATGCGCTAGGTTGGTGCACCCTTTGTTCTTCGTTTTTGTAGCATTTCCTTTGGGTTTCCCCGACCTGCAGGGGGCAGCAAAACCGGTGCATAACTGGATCTTCTGAAGAGTACGGAGCGCAGGAGATTGGTATTCTTGTGGTTGCATTGGTAATAAACCTTTGCCGTACGCAGATTTCTTATTGGGGATTTGGGGACGGTGACAGCCGTAATGCCATAAGAGCCATAAGAGAGCAGGACCTGCAAGCCCCACATTCAGAGTCAGGAAAACAACAAACAGATCCTGGAAGGTTCGCCCTCCATAACCCTCATCCAATTGTATGTGTGTATAGCCGCATCAGACCCCCAGCATGTCTATAGACCGGCTCTCTGGGCGCCGTGTCTGATACACCCGATAGCCCTCTTTTGTACAATTTTCTTGGCAATTTATTTTTCACGAGTTAGGTTGCCAGGTTTTTCCCTCAACCCTCCACAATTGCTCGGCTTGGGACTGGCATGCAGATTGTGATAACACATGTGCCAATGTGTACGCACATTTTTTTTTTTTTTTCGATCCCGCGGTGCACAAAAACAAAACACCAAAAGTGAGCCAAAAAAAAAAAAAAAAGGGCACCTAGGGTTTGTCATATGGTCCCTTCCCGAAGAGAAACCCTTCCCTGACCCCCCCCCCCCTCCCTGGGGTGCAAGACTCCTGACAGCGTCAATAAATAGATGTGTACAGCAGCGCTTGACCGCGCCACCCACACTTAGCCAAACAATTCTGCAGCTAGGGTAACCAACAGAGCAGATGTTGTAGAAAGAACACAAAAACAATAGACACCAACAGCGTACTCAATTGGATGGCAATGCATTGGATGAAAAAGCATTAACTTACTAAAGAGGCCTCGAAACATGTTGCTATGGAGGCTTTGTGACGCACATCCAGAGGTTCTTCCGGTCCCCCGGCACCTGCGCAGTGGGGGGGGGTTTGCCTGTCACTGGCGCATTAGCTTGATAAAGAGGTGGGGCCTTGAAACGCTGAGCTTTGGAGACTTTGTGGCGCACATCTGGGGTTCCTCCCAGTCCCTGGAACCTGTGCAATGGGGAGTTTGCCTGCCACTGGCGTCAGAGTGTGCACCCTCTTCCATCCGGCTGTGTTTCCACCTCCCGTCTCTGATTGGCCACCAGACCGGAAAGCTTAATTCTGCCTCTACACCACACAGTGCGATTGTCTGCAGACCGGGAACATCTCCCATGTAAGTGGATGCATATTTTTTTTCCAGTAAGATTGCTAAGGATCTTTCCTTGCCTTCTTCCTCACCAACTGTATATGATGGAAGGTTGACTGCAGCTCTTTATACATCGGAGCCATTACTTACCTTCAGACTGAGGACTTGTAGGTTTCCTTTTTATAAGATTAAGGTTTTAATTTATCTCTGGATATTGAGAAATTAATTAAAATTGTATCGTTTTTCATGGTTTTCATCCAATGCATTGCCATTGAAAAATGTGTGTGCTGTTGGTGTCTATTGTTTTGTGTTCTGACGGGGGGGCAAGGCACACTTAGGTCTACCTAGCCAAAAGGCCCAGCTGGCCCAGCTCCTCGTGATCAGCCTAAGCCCATCAAGGAGTACTGAATGAGGGTCTCTCCTGAAGAGCGACCCTCCCAAGGCAGGGTAAGAAGGAATTTAAGAGCCACACATCTGCCCCCCAGACTTCAGGGTAGGTCAGAAGACCCACCCCCTGCACAGTGAAAAACACACATTAACTAGGGCCATTCTAGACAGGACTCCCTAAACCTACCAGCACATCTTTGGAGTCTGGAAGGAAACTGGAGGAAACCCATGCAAGCGCAGGGAGAACATGCAAACTCCATGCAAATTATGTCCGGGTCGAAAGTTAAACCCCAGTGCTGCAAGGCATATGTGCGAACCACTAAACCACTGTGCAGCACTCCAGATCCAATTACAAAAACGAATGATTCTAAGCATTAACGGGTTAGTACATCTTTATAAAAAATAAAAAAATACTCTATGCAGTCCACAGACACCATTCCATAAACCAGAAAACTTTGGGTGCCGATTCAGGTTTTAATCTAAGTTTGGGGATTCTCACTGAGGGTGTTGGCTTGGGAAGAGCCCGTCCTGGCTCAATACATTCAGTAGGAGATAAGAAATCTCCCGATCGCCGCACACTGACAAGACCCGGCAGTCATAGAGGTAAAAGCAGACTCAGCCAGCTCCATGCAGGCCACGCCCGACGTGTTTCGTCCCAACCGCCGGGGCTCAGTGATGGAGTTATGCTCTACCCATATCTGTAGACTCTAGGAGGGACCAACTGTTAGGACAAGCACCCCCTAGCAGTAAACGAGGGAGCGCCCGCCTACCTCCGAGCCCCACATATGAGCACTGTGCAGTAGTATCCTCCCTACACTCACCTGAGCCCTCATTTGATCCAGCTCTGTGCCCATTTGCAGCTCTTCCCCCCATTTCCTGATCTCACAGGCTTTGATGTCAATCAAAGTCAGTGACGAGGGAGCGTGACCGAGCCCTGTTGTCTGTCTATAGATGCAGACAGTGCGTCTCAGGAGCGAGTCTGCAGGAGGGCCTCCATAGGAAGCCGCTTCCCATGGGGGCATTAGCCAGAGAGGAGGAGCCAGAAATGCCAGCAGGGGACTTAAACCCTCGTGGTTTTTCACCTTAATGTATTCTACCCCCCTTTTACTTACCTAAACCCGGTCTTTTCAGCGATGGGGGCGAGCACACCAGCTCCAGCCGGTGTTTAGGGTCCTCATTGGATAGATTGATAGCAGCGGGAGCCATTTGCTCCTGCTGCTGTCAATCAAATCCAATGACCTGGGGGTGGGGCCGGGTCCTGCTGTGTCAATGGACGCAGCAGCAGGAATCGGGAGTACGCCCGCATGAGTATGGCATGTTTGTTATTAAAAAAAAAAAAAAATAGACCTTACAACAACTTTAAGAGGAGGAGGTCCGGGGCGCTCTGTGCAATTCCATTCCTTTGCACAGAGCAGGTGGGAATAAATCTTGTTTTTCTACATTTGCAATTTACAAAATTACAGTTTGGCTCAGCTTAATTTGCATCTGAACAGACAAAACAACCCAAGACAGAAAACCCACCCATTAACAGTTAGATAAGAGAACACTTGTATGTCTGTAGGCTGAGACCCCACCAGGTAACTATTGTATTCACCGAGAGCGATGTCTGAAGAAAGCCCCCCTCCCTCCTCCATAGGCACATGTACACTCACCGGACACTATTAGGTACACCCGTTCAATTGCTAATCAGCCAATCACATGGCAGACTTGCTGGAGTTCAAACCGAGCATCAAAAAGGGGAAGAAAGGGGATTTAAGTGACTTTGGCATGGTTGTTGGTGCCAGGCGGGCTGGTCTGAGTATTTCTGGGATTTTCGCACACAACCATCTCTGGGGGTTTACAGAGAATGGTGGGAAAAAAGGAAAAATATCCAGTGAGTGGCAGTTGTATGGAGGAAACTGCCTTGTTGAGGTCAGAGGAGAATGGGCAGACTGATTCCAGATGATAGAAAGGCAACAGTAACTCAAATAACCACTCGTTACATCCGAGGTATGCAGAATACCATCTCTGAACGCACAACACATCCAACCTTGAAGCAGATGGGCTACAGCAGTAGAAGACCACACCGGGTGCCACTCCCGTCAGCTAAGAACGGGAAACTGAGGCTACAATTGGCACAGGATCACCAAAATTGGACAACAGAAGATTGGAAAAACGTTGCCTGGTCTGGGGAGTCTGGATTTCAGCTGCGACATTCAGATGGTGGGGTCAGAATTTACCGGAAACATAAAAGCATGGATCCATCCTGCCTTGTATCTACAGTTCAGAGTATTGTTGCTGACCATGTCCATCCCTTTATGACTACAGTGTCCCCATCTTCTGATGGCTCCTTCCAGCAGGATAATGCACCATGTCACAAAGCTCCAATCATCTCACCACTGGACAATGAGGTCACTGTCCTCCAATGGCCTCCACACTCACCACACCTCATCCAATAGAGCACCTTTGGGATGTGGTAGAATGGGAGCAGCCCGCCAAATCCGCAGCAACTGTGTGATGCTATCACGTCACCATGGACCAAAATCTCTGAGGAACGTTTCCAACACCTTGTTTTATCTACGCCACGAAGAACGAAGGCAAAAGGGGGTCCAACCCGCTACTAGCAAGGTGGACCTAATAAAGTGGCCGATATACACATCAGCGGAAAGATGACGTTCACAGTGTGGCCACATATAAATTTGGGTTTGCTTTATTTGGATCTCTTCACCTTTTTTCGCTCACCTGTGTTTCAGGCATTACATGGAGAATGTGAACATTTACCGGTCTCTCAGTAGGTGTGATCACAGCCATGAAATCAGCACCCTCCAGATTACAGGAAAAAAAGTCCCGTCTTTGCTGCTTTTTTCACCGTCATTATTGTGCAGAATGTTCTTACAGGCTTGCCATTTCCAGGAATTTTCTTCCATATCACCTCTATTCAAAACATAGGAAACAAGGGTGCTTTCCAGAGATCTCCTTCCCTGAGCCGAGGCTGCTCTGCTAGACCAGGAGCCTCGTGACAAACCAAGATGAATGCTGCATGTTTTCACATCTACAGCACGGAAGGAGGAGCTGTGGCCATCATCGGATCTCGTGTTTTAATATCTTCAGCTTGGGTGTTATACGCACAAACGTGCATAAAAGGTCAATAATTGCTTCAAGCCTGACTTACCTATCAGTATAAATCAACTCAATACATTTCAGGCACGTAAAAATAAGGTATGTGCATTTCTACAATGGGTTTTCTTTAAAAAGCAGCTAAAGCCTGAGTAGAAAAGCCTCTTACCTGCCAACATGTCGTAGAGAAGGACCCACCCTCTCTGGGTGGAAGCAGTGGTCCATCAGCACAGGTCTGACATGCCCCCTGCCTGAGTCAGGGACAGCACTCTTTATATCAGCAGGAAGTAGGAGCTTTGTCGACTGGAGAGCTTTAGCCATGACTCCATGTGGGGGGGGGGGGGGGTTGAGGGGTTTGGGGTCATGTTGGACCTTTCCCAGAGAGAGCAAAGGACCTTCTCAGGAAGCAGGCTTTTCTATTAAAGCGGGGTTCCACTCAAATTTTTAACTTAATCTTACCCCCTTCAGTTAATTGCATAGATGTTCAAATGCCGCACGAAAACATTTTTTATCGCTGTAATTACCTTTATATTGTACTTTATTGTGGCACTTCCTGTCTCTCCTCCCATGGGAGTAGGCGTGTTTATTGCCTTTCCCCGGCGCCACACTGTCTCCTGGGAGCTTAGTGTCAGGCTTCCCAAGATTCAGTGCAGAAACAATGATCATGCGCGTGAACAAGCTGTGAATGAACAGCATTCACCGCATCCCGGAAATCAATGCTTGCGGGCTTCACATGCCCACAAGCAAGATGGAAACAGCCAGCATCACATTTTTTAAGTTATTCTTCAGTACGAAAATAGAGGCGGAAATATTACACCCAAACTGAGTATTATTTTGGGATTAGCAAAGTGTCTCAATTACCTAAAAAAAAAAAAAAAAAAAAAAGATTGGTAGCCGGACTCCCGCTTTAAGGCTGTGGCTGCTCTTTAAAGTGGAATTTAATTTCACTGTTGCACTTGTGCCTACAGACCCAATGACGATGTCCCAAAGGCAAAACGTGTTGGGTGGAGACATTGATCGGGAATTAGTGGCGTTTTATGATGCGATTTACACTTGTAAGTAGTTTAACTTTAAGCGGAGCTCCGCCCAAAAGGGGAAGCTCTGCTTGTTTGCCTCCCATTCCCTCCGCTGGCACATTTGGTACCTTTCAGGGGGAAGGGGTACCTGGTTTTAGTAGGTACCCGCACCTATTCAGGCTGACTTCGCTGTGGTGAACTCAGCCAGATGTTCGCCCCCCCTCCTTCCCCCACTGCCGGGCCATTCACAAAGCGCAGCTCACTTCACGCATGCGCAGTAGGCTTAACTGCCAGTTTTCCTTAGCCTAGAGCTGATTGAAAAATCGGCTCGGCTGAAGGAGCCTGGAGCCCATGGCCACTCATGCAGCTGTAGCCCATGAACCCGGAAGGAAGACTGGGTGAAGATATCCGCACTGAAGAGCCGGGACAATGCTGCCCTGTAGGGCTCCATGTCCAGGCAAGTCTGTCATAATGTGCTAGTATGTGGTGCATACTAGTTCATTACGACTTAAAAGGAGAAGTACAGTCAAAGCTTGTTTGACTGTACTTCTCCTATGGATCACAGGAATGCAGTTCACTCTGCACTCCTGTGACCCATTTTCAGCAGACAGCGGACTTAAGCGCCTGCTGTCAGCTGACAACACAGAGCCGGTCCAGGCTCGCGACTATATGGTTGGAATCCACCTACATGCTTGGACCGGCACCCGGCTCAGCGAGCCGCTGAGAGCCTGAGCCGTCCCGCTCCCGCCCCCTCCACAGCCCAGCGCTCCAGTGAGTGCGGGGGAGGGGGCAGAGCAGAAAGCAGTGACTAACAGACTAACAGAGCTCTCTGCTCAGGAAGCCATGAAAACCGAGCGATCGCCGGTGTGAGATCGCTCGGTTCACAGCCCATAGCAATGGCGGTGGCAGCAGAAATTCCCACCCCATTGTTATGGCAACCTGTCTATCAAAAGAGAATCAGGCGATTCCCTTGGACTCCTGGGATCGATGATGCTGATATCCCAGGAGTCCAAGGGAAATCGCCTGATGATGACATCGCCCAGCCGGCCGGGACTGGAAGTGGCGCCGACCCTTTTAAAATAAAAAGATATTCATACATCCCTTCTAGATTGTAAGCTCTAATGATCAGGGCCCTCTGATCCCTCGTGTATTGAGATGTAATGTAAGTGTACTGTCTGCCTTCAGTGCTGCACAAACTGTTGGTGCTAATTAAATCCTGAATAATAATAATAATTAAAAATATTAAAAAAAAAAAAAAAAAAAACTATCCATTTAGGACTGCACTGCGGGTAGGCATGTGAATGAAAGCAACTTGCAAAATTAGGTGGAACTCCGCTTTAAGGAAAGGGCTTTGATAAACATATTTAAAACGTATTTCTGCTAATAAAAAAGGCTTAAAGAACAATTTCAGGCAGCAAGTGAATGCAAGTTAGTGATTCGCTAATGCTATGTAACTGTGCTAAAATATGGTAGCTCAACATAACGAGTTCTATATATTTCACTGCAGTCTATATAGATCAGCGTTTCTCAACCGGGGTGCCGGAAGGAGTCCTTGGGGGTGCCGCAGCAACAGACCGATCAAAACGATCTCCGGTTAGCTCCTGTGCTACAGGAGGGAGAGCACGCGGTTAACTGCTGCGTACAGAGGAGGCAGAGAGCCGTGCCCGCACCTCCAATCCCCCCTCCCCCCCCCCCCCCCGCTCTCTACTCTTGTCGGCAAAAGAGAAAGCTAAGCTGGCCACCTGACTGCATCCTACCAACCAATGACGTCATTAGTCGCTAGGGACTTGGGGTAATTGTGTTATGTGGGGGATTTGGGAGTGGGGGGGGGGTTGTGCTGGGAGGGGGTTTTGGGTGGGGGGTTGTGCTGGGAGGGGGGCTTGTGCTGGGAAGGGGGCTTGTGCTGGGAGGGGGTTTTGGGTGGGGGGGGGGGGGGGATTTCTTTTGTGTTAGAAGGGGGGGTTGTGCTAGGAGGGGAATGGGTAAAAAAGCGCATGCACTCAGATGCACTTCTTGGTGCGAACAAGACTTGGGAGCCCCGGGATTGTTTGCGATTCTACAGTGTGCCCTGCCTGAAAAAAAGGTTGAAAAACACAGATATTGATCACACAGCTTCTCCTCCTGTGGGGTTGGATGGGTTTTCTTTAAGAAATTTCTAGGTGTCGGTCTCTGCTTTGTGCATCACCAATCAGATTCAACTTTCCAAGGCATGCTTGTACCTGACTGACATCTATAAAGGGTCCCTTCACACTGATCAACTTTTGTTTTGTTTTTTTGCCTGACCAAAAGCGGAAGAAAAATGCACGACCATTAAATCCTATGAAATGCTTCATACCAGTCAGTTGCTTTTTTTTTAAAAAAAAATAAAAAAAAAAAAATCAAAAAAACGGGCCAAAACCGCATCCCCTACATTGAAATGAATAAAAAAAAAAAAAAAAAAAAAAAAAAAAAAAAAAAAAACACACCTGCGGTTGCATTTCTGGTGCGGTTTCTAAGTCACATGTCCTTTTATCACAGGTGCACAAAGCACCGGAAACATAGCAAAAATGCATATTTTTTTTTTTACTGCGTTTTTGCCATTGAGCAGTGTGAAAGCAGCCTAGGAGAAATTCAGCAGCTTCTCGTCCCAGACCATTTAGCTGCGTTCCCATTGGTCAATAGCTTGCTTTCAAAAATAAATCGAGGTGCAAGGTACGGAATACGTTAATCCATAAAAATCTTTCAGCAGTCAACTTTCTTTGCTCTGGCAGAAGTACCGGTTGCTATAGGTCACTGGACTGGGATGAGCGTACATGCACACATATCTATGGAGAGAATCTCATCTTCACTCTCCCTGTGAAACTATGCATGAGCATAAAAACAAAAGCCCGAGGTGTGAAGACTTGAAAACTTCAAAAGAGGACAACAAAGCTGGCTACGGACACTGCGGTTTATGAGAATTCACAGGTCTGGAGGGGGGAAGTAAAAAGAACAACAGGCCAGCCAACTAATTACGGTAACAGATATTTTCACATGGGTTATTCTAGTAGATAAGGGACACACGCCCTCCTCTAGAACCTAGGAGCCCACAGTCATTAGGCAAGCTCGGAGATTATGGAGGTGGAGCACATAGCATTTATATTAATCCATCATGGGGTCTACTCTTCTGGGCTCACCATGTGAAAGCTAACTATGGGCGCCTTGAAAAGGAATTCTTCTCCTATTGTGACAGTGAGAGGCCCTATCACTGAAAACGTAGTTGAAAAGGACGCAGGATTCGCATTAAGCGTAATTCGAAGTTCCAGACTATCATTACTGAGTGGAGAAAGCTGCGTTTTTGGCTTTCTCCGGATTCTATAGTCCCGGATTGGGGCCTGGAGGGGGCCTGGGGCCCTACTGCCAACATTTTTTTTCACTGACAACGCAATACAATTCAAAACTGTTAATGGCAGGTTGCCTTTAGTCTGCAAGCAGGGTTCCTCGTTGGTATGGGTTCCTCGAGCAGTGGCTGATGGACCTCCTATTCGTTAGTGACTGCATAATTTTGGGACTAACACCAGTCTGCAGCATGATATCAATAATCTTTTTTAGCTGTGTTTAAGGGAGGAACTGCAACCACTACTGTTGGGGGGGGGGGGGGGATGACATTCTAACCACCACCGTAAGGGGGACATTCTGACCACCACCGTAAGGGGGACATTCTGACCACCACCATAAGGGGGACATTCTGACCACCACCGTAAGGGGGACATTCTGACCACCACCGTAAGGGGGACATTCTGACCACCACCGTAAGGGTTGTGATCACCACTGTAAGGGTGGAAGTCTTGCTACTGGCCACCAACGTAAGGGGCATTTTTCCAGATGCACTGGTTTTAGTAAGGGTTACCCAAGACCTGAAAATAATTGTAGGGGGTTCCTCTGAGAAATGCTGGCCTAAATGCTCATTTTTGTTACCAAGCTGGCTGACATTTTCCTGAGTGCATGGTCAGTATTATTTTAGGTCAACATAAAGATCTGCTAACTTCACTCATTCATTCTATTCCACGGACTGCACACAGGACAACACCGGACGAGGTTCTCTATGAGTGGCCAAGTTGTGAAATGCCCTACTGCATTGACAAAATCAATTGTGGAATTTTAAAAAAGACTTGATGCTTTCCTTAAAATGGCTATAGACCTAGGCAGTGTCCAAATGCTGGAGTTGGACAGACATGCATGATCGGAGGACCTTCAGGAACCACCATTGCCCCAAAATCATGTTGACGGGACCTGAGGGTCCTCTGGAACCTACACAATGAGTTCTTACTCTAGACCAGAGTCTCCAAAATCCGGCCTACCACAAGATTATATGTGTCCTGCAGCTAGGGCCAGCCGCCTCTCACAGAGGTCTTCAAGTCCACCTACAATTTTCCTTTTTTTGCCAACATCAACAACTCCCCCCCCCCCCCCTTGTTCTCTGGTCTCTAGCAAAGGTTTCAGGGCTGTTGCTGTCATTGTACCTCTGTTGGTTGATGGGACTGACAGCCTCCTGAAATCCAGTCATGTACTTGCACCAGCTTTTACAGGACGGCATTTCCTCCTCCCTGACCTGCTCTGCCTACTGCTATAACCACGCTGCCGGACTCTCCAAGCCATGCTTTAAGTGTGTGAGGTAAGGGTGGACTTTAATGTAAGGTAGGGACTCTGATGGGAACTATCATGTAGGGGGGACTCTCGTTGGAATGCTGATGTAAGGGGGGGGGCTTTGATGTGGACTCCAACGTAAGGGTGGAGATGTAAAGGAGGACCCTGATGTAGGGATTGACTTTTATTGGGACTCTGGTGGGGACCCTGATACAAGGAGGTCAGAGGAGCCCCAGCTAGGAGTCAAGAGACAGGATTTATATTATTATTATTATTATACAGGAGATTATTTTTTTGTCCCCGTTCATTTGGAAGTACTCTGTGTACCAGTGGACCCCACATTGAGTGTAAGCTTTCGTTGCAGGTAATTCTTGATAGTTGTAAATGGGATCAGCTTGTGGTCTGTAATCTTATATATGTAATTGATCCTGCTAGAAGCTCAACTTACCTTATTTGTTTACAATTGCAGATTCTAACATGAAGAAGCGGGCGCTGTCCCGCGAAACGTGTCGGAGAAACTATCTGGACTTACCAATGTCTGCAAATATTGGCAATATATGCAATTGCAGCGTCGCCATCTCCAGTTATTTGTTGTGTGATGTTTTTTTTTAACATTTGTATATTCTTTTACATAATTGTGGTGTGGTACCTTAAAAATCCTACTTATTTTTTTTCTGTTAGGGATTTATGTTTTTCATGTCTATTATACAGGATTTATATATTATTTTTCCTATATAGGATTATCATAGTATTCTTCTTACAGGATTATAATACATAATACAGAATGATATATATATATATATATATATATATATATATATATACCGTATATACTCGAGTATAAGTCGTTCCGAGTACAAGTCGAGGCCCTAATTTACCACAAAAAAAAAAAAAATTGTAAAAAACTTATTGACCCGAGAATAAGACGAGGGTGAGAAATGCACAGCTACTGTAAGTGGAAAAGAGGGTCAACAATGCCCATTTGCAGCCTCACTGTGCCCATTTGCATGCCTCACTGTGCCCATTTGCAGCCATAGGTCCCCTGAACTTCAAACTCAGTAGTTAAGGGTTCCTAGATGCCCCCTAGCTGCAGCCAAAATTTGGGGTCTCTGAACCCAAAGGGTCCCGAAATGACATTGCTGCAGATGGACACAGTTGACCGAATTTGGGGGCCCGTATCACAGGGCCACTTAGTGCTAAGAACCCCAAATTTGGTGTGCAAACCCAGTGGAACTAGCACCATAAAATTTCCAAAGCTGGGGTTTCTAGCACAAAGTGGCCCTGAGATATGGGGCCCCAAAATCGGTTGAGGGCAGACATTACAGTTACAATACAACTCAATACAGGAGGATTTAGAGGGCCCTGGTCATTAGAGCTTACAATCTAAAAGGGAGGGTCAAGTGATACAAAAGGTAATTACTGTGGGGGGGGAGGGGGGTGGGGGATGGGCTGAAGGAGAAAATAAAAGTTCAGTTGTTAGGCGGCGGGGGGGGGGGGTAGGCCTCTCTGAAGAGATGAGTTTCAGCGATCGCCTAAAAGTGGACAGAGTAGGAGATAGCCGGACAGATTGAGGTAGGGAGAGTTCCAGAGGATGGGAGAGACTCGGAGGAAGTCCTGGAGACAAACTGTGATTGGACAGGACCCTTGAAACGCAGTTCTCTGACAGAATTCTGATGCATTTTCCGGCATTTGTAAATGAGGTGATTCCCCCCCCCACTACTGAAACATAAAAGGACAACCTTGTCCCAGTTTGGGAATCTCCCGAAAGCAGCCAATAAGTCCTTAACAAGTAAGACGGTTGCTATAATGTCAATGAATTGCGTATTTGATTTAACTTATAAAGAGAACGCACAGCTGTCCACTCACATGCATTAATAATCCCCCCCCCCCCCAGCTTCCTGGCAGTGAAACCCACATCCACATGACGGGGACATGAAGAATGTTCCAGAACGCCTTTCTCCAATATCAGCCGTTCAGCAGATCTGGGTTGCAGTGATTGAGGACACTGGATTGGTCTATAAAGAGATGGAATTGAAGGGTTCTCTCTCTCTCTCTCTCTCTGACATCTTGGTGCAATGCAGACATATTTTTTTTTTTCCTCGGACGGTTTGTATGTCGGAGAGAAGGTTTGATGACGAGTTTGGCCTGGAAAGCCCCTTGTCCAGGATTCAGTATAGAGAAGTGAAAGACGAAGCTATATAAGGAAAGGGACGATCGTATGTTAGTGTAAAGGACGATGAGAGATCCCAGCAGGGTGAGATTAACCCTTTTGGGCCCTGAAGCCTTCCATACTGGGATAGGTCCAGACAAAACCTGGTCCAGTGGCCCGCCGGATCCTAGGAGGTCCTTATCCCTGTAACAGGCCATAAGAACCTAATGAGAAGATCTCTTCCTCATCTTAAAAAGGGCCAAGAGAACAGATGAAATGACTGGACACCATGGCTGAAAGTGGCTGTAATTCCTTCCATATACCCAGTGCAGTGACTGGCCTCAGGCAATACACAGATAAAACAAATCCTCTTACAGAGGGTTAATGGCCGTCAGGTTGCCTTTTTTGCCCTATACATCTCATCTGGGAGATTTCCCTTCACTTCCTGCCCCATAGCCACAACAGTCAGCGGCAGGAAATCTCTCCAAAGTGAGGGAATCTCTGGTTGTCCCTAGTGTCCCCATTGGAAGATTGTCCTTCTGTCCTGTTCAGGTGACAACCCTAAATTTTCTTTCACTTTCACTAACAGTAAACAGGACAAAACAGAGGGTGAATCTCTCCAACAGGGGCACAGACAGCAATACAAACCCGACAGGGGTTCTCATCCCGCTCCACTCCAAAACTAGAAAAACAAAACAAAAAAATGCTTGCTTTTCGCTATACCTTAACCACGCGCCAACCACGTTATAGATGAAAGATGGCTAAGGTGCGGTCCTCTAGTCCTGGAGGGGCGTCCATGGATGTCCTCCTAGAAGCCCGTCCTGTGCATGCGCTGGGCACACTCTGTGACTGGCTGTCACATGTAAACAGACTTTCTGGTTGGAGGCAGTCCTTTCCTCCCATGCTGTGCCTGAGGAAAGGAGGGCTGATAACCGGCAAGGCTGTCAGAACACTGTTTACACTGATTATCAGTGCATCTCCACTAGTGTCAATCAGTGCAACCTATCAGTGCCGCTTATTAGTACCATTCAGTGCAGCCTCATCAGGGCCCATCAGTGCAGCCTCATCAGGGCAGCCTCATCAGGGCCCATCAGTGCAGCCTCATCAGGGCCCATCAGTGCAGCCTCATCAGTGCAGCCTCATCAGGGCTCATCAGTGCAGCCTCATCAGGGCTCATCAGTGCAGCCTCATCAGGGCTCATCAGTGCAGCCTCATCAGGGCTCATCAGTGCAGCCTCATCAGGGCTCATCAGTGCAGCCTCATCAGGGCTCATCAATGCAGCCTCATCAGGGCTCATCAATGCAGCCTCATCAGGGCCCATCAGTGCAGCCTCATCAGGGCCCATCAGTGCAGCCCCATCAGGGCCCATCAGTGCAGCCCCATCAGGGCCCATCAGTGCAGCCTCATCAGGGCCCATCAGTGCAGCCTCAACAGTGCAGCCTCATCAGGGCCCATCAAGGCAGCCTCATCAGAGCCCATCAGTGCAGCCTCATCAGGGCCCATCAAGGCAGCCTCATCAGGGCCCATCAAGGCAGCCTCATCAGGGCCCATCAAGGCAGCCTCATCTGGGCCCATCAAGGCAGCCTCATCTGGGCCCATCAAGGCAGCCTCATCTGGGCCCATCAAGGCAGCCTCATCTGGCCCCATCAAGGCAGCCTCATCTGGGCCCATCAAGGCAGCCTCATCTGGGCCCATCAAGGCAGCCTCATCTGGGCCCATCAAGGCAGCCTCATCTGGGCCCATCAAGGCAGCCTCATCTGGGCCCAGCAAGGCAGCCTCATCATTGTCGCCTTTATCAGTGCCGCTTATTAGTGTAGCCTCATCAATACAGCTTATTAGTGTCCCCCATCAGGGCCCATCAGTGCAGTCTCATCAGCGCACATCAGTGAAGAAGAAAGAAGAAAAATTAAATGTTTTCAAAATTTTCGGTCACTTATTTAGAAAAATAAAAAACCATCTAAAGAAAGCTCTATCTGTCTCCAAAAAATGATAAAAATGTCATTTGGGTACAGTGTTGTATGACCGCGCAATTGCCATTCAAAGTGCGACAGCGCTGAAAGCTGAAAATTGGCCTGGGCAAGAAGGGGGTGAATGTGCCCGGTATTGAAGTGGTTAATCAATTAAGGCTACATTTAGACGTGCGCCTAACCCACTGCTCCTCTAGGGAAAATAAATGAATAAATAAATAGATTAAAAAAAAAAAAAAAAAAAAAAATCGATCCGCATTCAGATAGCTATTCTGGAGGCGACTGACAGGCGGTGGTGAGGTGAAGCGACGCCTCTTCACCGCCTGTTTTAACCCCATTTTTGCTGAACAAACACACGGTAACTACGATTGCGAGGCCTTTGGGGCACTTCCCCACTCGCTTGCTGCACGCTAATCATGGTATAATGTATAGCAAAGCATTGTGACCACGGTATGTGAACACCCCCAAGGCCACTGGAGCTTAAGGTAGAATGGGGGGGGGGGGGGCGCTACAAAACGTGGCCCCACCGCATGCCTAAACTTAGCCTGGAATTCATCTTGTACCGGTCCGTCTTCAGAATTTACCCTGCGGATCAGCTGTGGTGGGTTTCTGTACGTAAAGCTGGCCAGAGCGCGATTTCCTTCCTTCAGCCATGCCAGCCGAAGGAAAGAAATGACATGCCTCTGGGAGTAATTGTAACTGCCAGTATTGCAATGCCTCGTGGGAAATGTAGTTCCACAGCAGCTGCCTAACCCCTGTCCTAGATCATAGAGGCGATCCAAGACGATCCCATCTCTGTTCACCTCTGTGACCAGCCACGCAAACCAACGGGATTGTTTCCGGGGCTCGCCGATAAAAGCGGTAAGCCTGAGAAACACCGGTGAGCGGGCGGGGCAACCCCCTTCCACTGCTTCTGAAAGCGATCCAGCGGCAAATTAGCCGCTCGGACTGCTTTCAGGAGAAAGACAAAACGCCAGCTGAAAAAATAAAATGAAAAAATACCGGGGGTTACGGTTTAGCTTCAGCCATAACCTCGGTAAACGAATTGCAAAAGGTGCAACATGTATATTTGTATTGCGGTCAGCAAGTGGCTAAACGTCTGGATTGCGCTGGGCAAAAGCTGCCCATTGGGGCCTGGTGTGAACTCGCCCCGGAAACCTCATACTTTCAAAAGTCACTTTCAATCATGTTAGATTCTGCAATTCCATTCAAATAATCCCCGGTGAAGTCCTTCGCCATGGGCACTTCCCGTTATAGAGGTGACAACGCTCTGTCCCTGCCTACGTACTGTGCTCCTGTGTTGTCACTCTGACAGATGTGCTTCCAATGAAGACTACAAGTGGCCTTTCCAATGCACATAACGCAGGAATGGTACACGGCTGCCACTGTGAGGAGACCCGTCCTGAGAAAAATGGCATGCAGCTGTTGCTGAAGTTCATGTAGACAGGAAATGGCTGCAAAGAAAAAAACAAAAAAAAACAAAAAAAAAAAAGGGGGGGGGGGGTATGTGCTGAGGTGCACTGAATCGTGCACCACACTGCCCCCTAACCCAGTTAGCCAGGAACGCAGAGCGGCTAAAGCCGCAGGCTAAAAGGTTCTCTGCATTAAAAGGGTTGTAAACCCTTGAGGTTTGCATTCTATGCATTAAGGTGAAAAACCATCTGTCATGCAGCAGCCCCCCCCCCCCCTTACTTACCTGAACCCCGTAATCCCCGCGATGGAAACGGGCACACCACTCGTGTCCTGAATGGATAGATTGATAGCAGCACAGATATTGGATTCCCGCTGCTGCCAATCAAACCCAATGATGCGGGCGCCGGGGGCCGAGTCCTGCTGTCTGTGTCAATGGACGCAGCGGCAGGACTCGGGAGCACGGCCGCACGGGTGTTCACGAAGGAGAGCGCTTCTCCGACAGGGCACTTAAGAAGAGGGAGGAGCCACCAGCGCAGCTGAGGGACCCCAGAGGAGGAGGATCGGGGTCACTGTGCAAAACCAACTGCACAGAGGTGGTAAGTAGGATTTTTTTTTTTTTTTTTTTTTAATAATGAACATGGAGTTTAGTAACCCTTTAAGGTAACCGACGGGTCTGAGAAGCGCTGTGTATGTCAATAGATGCACACAGCCTGGCTCAGGCTCGAGCCCGCAGGTGTGTCCTCATAGCACACAGCTTGCTACGGGGGCACACAAAAGGAGAGAAGGAGCCGGTGGGACCCCAGAAGAGGAGGTTTGGGGTCGTTCTGTGCAAAACCATTGCATGAAGCAGGTAAGTATAACGTGTAATAAGAAAAAAAAAAAAAATGCTTGTTTACAATCACTTTAAATATTCATGAAAGCGGAGTTCCAAAAAGCAGGGCACTGCTGCCTCTGACTGCTAATCTCACCAGATCTGTAAGGTCACTCACTACTTGTTGCTCCCTGTTCTTGCCAAAGAGGAAGCTGTACCTGAAGACCTGCAAGGATCACATACAAGGAACCTCACTACTGTGCTGCTCACTGTTCTCCTTGCTGGAGAGGAAGCCGTACACGGGGTCCTGCATAGCAAGGATCTCCCGGCTTCCAAGCCTGGTGGTCTCAGGAGATTTGGTGATGTCAATACTGTGCTGGTCACTGTTCTTCCTGTCTTCTGTACCTGAAGACCTGCAGGGCAAAGATCTTCCTAATGATCCATTTAGGGGGATCTGTGCTCCCTCCACCTCTCCTAAAGCTTCTTCATCATTATCCCACCAGTCATCAGCCAATTGAGGGGGAGGCAGCTCTGACATAAGAAAGTCCCTCCACTGAGATAGCCATCTCCACACAGAACAACAGTGCATTCACACCTGCACTCCGATTACATGCAAGAACCTCAGCCCCGGGTTCTTGCAATTAACAGCCCCATTGAAAGCGATGGGGGGGGGGGTGTTTCTGGCTCCCACAGCTAATTATGGCCACTCACATACGAGAGATCAGCCCTGGACGCGGGAACCTCAGCTGGGGTGTCTGATTAGTAGCGGGAGGCAGCCCCATTGAAAGTGATGGGGGGGGTGTTTCTGGCTCCCACAGCTAATTATGGCCACTCACGTGTGAGAGATCAGCCCTGGATGCAGGCAGTCTGCCTTAAGGGCTGATCACTCCCATGTGAATGCTGCATGCGCAGTTACAAGCAAGTTGCCGCGATTACCTGCGGGAACCG
This sequence comes from Aquarana catesbeiana, assembly GCF_042186555.1. Lineage (NCBI taxonomy): Eukaryota > Metazoa > Chordata > Amphibia > Anura > Ranidae > Aquarana > Aquarana catesbeiana. The sequence goes on from NC_133335.1 coordinate 8,261,189, forward strand.
ACAGCCTTCTTATTGCTTTCAATGGAGCTGACTGCCACAGCTAATCTTGGCCACACACATGTGAGAGATCAGCCCTGGGCACAAGCAGTCTACGCCCAAGGCTGGTCATGTGATAGCTGAATGAGTGGCCACAATTAACTGCGGTAGCCGGCAGCCTTATTATTGCTTTCATTGGAGCTGCCTCCCGCATCTAATCACTGTCACTCACATGCGATAGAGATTAGCCCTGAGTGCAAGCCTTCTATGCCCAAGGTCGATCATGTTATAGCTGCACGAGCGGCCACAATTAGCTGCAGGAGCCGGCAGCCTTCTTATTGCTTTCATTGGAGCAGCCTCCCGCAGCCACTCACATGCGATAGAGATTAGCCCTGGGTGCAAGCCTTCTTTGCCCAAGTCTGATCATGTGATAGCTGCAGGAGCGGCCATGATTAGCTGCGGGAGCCGGCAGCCTTATTATTGCTTTCAACGAGGTTGCCTCCCACAGCTAATCACAGCTACTCACATGCAATAGAGATTAGCCCTGGGTGCAAGCCTTCTATGCCCAAGGCTGATCATGTGATAGCTGCATGGGTGGCCACAATTAGCTGCGGGAGATGGCAACCTTCTTGTTGCTTTCATTGGAGCTGCCTCCCGCAGCCACTCACATGCGATAGAGATTAGCCCTGGGTGCAAGCTTTCATTGCACAAGGCTGACCATGTGACAGCTGCATGAGCGGCCACGATTAGTTGCGGGGCCTGCAGCCTTATTATTGCTTTCAATGGGGCTGCCTCCAGCAGCTAATCACAGCCACTCACATGCGATAGAGATTAGCCCTGAGTGCAAGCCTTCTTTGCCCAAGGCTGATCATGTGATAGCTGCATGAGCGGCCATGATTAGCTGCGGGAGACAGCAGCCTTCTTATTGCTTTCATCGGAGCTGCTTCCCAGAGCTAATTATGGCCAATCACAGGCGTGAGATCAGCCCTGGGCGCAAGCAGTCTACGCCCAAGGCCGATCATGTGACAGCTGCACGAGCAGCCACAATTAGCTGCGGGAGCCGGCAGCCTTCCTATTGCTTTCAAATGGGGCAGCTAAATTGAGGGAACACTTGCTGAGGTTCCCTCATCTAAATCAGGGTGCATTCGTAGGTGCAGGTTCATAGGGAGCCCCAAAGGCAATACCGGTTAGTAGTTGTTTGCTCTCTACTTGCCCTTATTGGGGACAGTTTTTACAGAAGAGTTCCCCTTTAAAAGGCATGGGGGCATAACATTAGTTTCAGATCAAATACATTGTTTTTGTCCTCATAGTGGACCCTCATATGGACTTTACTGTGAGACACGCCATAGCCTGGGCTGACAAAGTCTAAAGCACCGATTACTCACAAACATCCTGACCTCTCATCTATTGCTAATGGCCACAAATAAGTGAAAACACTTCAACAGAAACCCAGACGAGGTACTGCCCTTCTTTACTGTTATGCATTCTAAATAAACAGGAAGCATTTGAGGCAATACTTCTTAGCCAGCAACCTCAGGGAGGAGGCCAGTGGCCTCCATTTTGAACACTCTCTATTTTCAGCCTCACCACCGCTCAGGCCTGTTTTGCTGCAGCATGGACAGGAGAAGCCTATATTGCAGCACGACTGTTTGCATGCCGATTAACACCACCTTCCTAGAAAGGCAAAAAACAATACGATTCCATCCAGTTAAGATAAAATAAAAAAGGAGGATAAATCAGTTGTTTACATATCACAGCTTATACAATGGGGGCCTCCGTTTACACCCCCCCCCCAGGGAAGCCTGTGACAGGCAGGAGGGTGGGGGGATGGGAGAGGGTTAAAGGCATGCCATTAATAGCTCTTATCCGAAAACTGTTCAATCCAGCTGCAGGGAACCGTCAGCCACAATTTACAAAAAACACAAAAAACAAATTGTCAGCTAAAATTAAACCTGTAGGGCTGATAAAAATCTGGAAGATGCCAAAAAAAAAAAAAAAGGGGGGGGGGGGGGCAAACCACATCCTCTCCTATATACTGCAAAGCCTGGAGAGACCGTTTGCAGGTCTGAGGTCACCGCACTACAGAAATTAGGTCTCTAAGAAAAAAAAAAAAAACAAAAAAACAAAAAACAAAGACAAAACCTGCAACGAGATCACAAAAGAAAAAACAAAAAACAAAAATAGAAATAATTAACTTTTTGCAAAACAGCAGGAAGTTGAGTCAAAGTCACAGCAGCAGCTCTACACGCAGATCAATTAGGCAGCAGCACGTACACACAGGGGACACAGGCATTGGTGGTGGTGTGGGGTAACTGTTAATATAAAATAAAATAATAAAGCAAGTAAAAACAAAAAAAGGTCCATCTTCCCCTACAATCCTCAGAACTTACCTGGAAAAAAGAACGTGCAAGGAAAAAAAAAAAAAAAACACGATTGTTTAACCCTTTGTGTGCTGAGAGGCCTACAGCCTTGGATTGCTAAGGGGGGTGGTGTTAAGTAATAGTCTACACACACAAAAAGAAAAAAAAAAAAGGGAATATAAAATAACACTAAAATGTTTCGAAACAAAAAAAAAACATATGAATAATAAAAAAAAAAAATAATAATAAAAAGATCACACATGAGAATTTAAAAAAAAAGGACATGTCATCTACTTACAGTTTGACATCCATACTAGTTGTGTTCGGGGCCACAGTGAAGCATAGATCCCAGTACAGAAAAATAAAACAAAAATAAAAAAAACCAACAAAAAAAAAGAAAAAAGAACCGTCGGCGGCGTTTAGCCAGCAATGTGCCACCCTTAAGGGCCAAGCAAAGGCTTCCCCCTCCAGGAAAGTGCAGTCCACAGAGGCAAGCTAGGCCCAAAATGTCTGCCAGGCATTGGTGGTGGTGGAGTTCCTGCAGCCGAGGAAGGGAGGAGGGGGGGGGGGTGTGTGTGTGTGTGTGTGTGTGTGTGTGTTATTCCTGTGTGTTTGTGTGGCTCTTGTCTTCTAGTGGCAGGGAAGGTAACGTTGCCTGCAGCTGATTTTGCCAGATTCCTCTGCTTGTCTCAATGCCTGGGCTGTGTGGAGCCTCCATGTTCACCCCCCCCACACACACACAGCACAGCAAAAGCAGCATGTGACACAGACAATAATGCAAAAAGATACTCCTTGTGGAAGGGGGGAGGCCTTGAGCACAACCCCTCCACACTCTTTGAAAAAAAAAAAAGAAAGGAAGGGGTAAGGAAAGTAGGAAGAGTGCCCTTCTCTGCACCTTAACATTCAGTGGGGCTAATGGCACCCCAACCATGTGACTCCCCTCCCCCCCTCTCAGATTTTGCTGTTTTTCTTGGGGGAGTTTGGTTCTCTCTTTTTTTTTTTTTGTGGTGTGCTAGGTCATGGAGATACAACCTGCAAAAAGCACAATTTGTATGTCCAGATGGGGAAAAAAATTAAAGTTTATATATATATATATATATAAAAAAAAGAAGTATGGCTTACCTCTGTGGATGCATTGTTAACACTGTGTTATGTCACTACTTATAAAACATGGAGGACAGTCCTCTCAGTTCTCAGACAGAAAGGGCTTGGCACCCGAAAGCCTTGATGATCAGAGGCTCCTCTGATGCAAGATGAGGTCGGATTGGCTGCTGGCTGGGATCCGGGTGTCACGCTGGAGGCCATTGGCTGAAGCACTTCCTGAGAGATTAAGCTTTGTACAGCACTTAGCAGCAGGCAGGAGCCATCCTGTGCACTGGAAAATATAAAAAAAAAAAAAAAAGAGAGAGAGAGAGAGACAGGCTGAGAGTCAGGCCTTTTACTGCACACATTACAGCTCTGATTTCATAAAAAGCCAAGGCGGTTGAAAAAGTATAAAAAGAAAAAAAAGAAAAAAATATTATTTACAAATGTTTGATCTGCAAAAAATAAAAATAAAAACACTACACAGGATTTTGCTTGTGTCACACAGAAAAACAAGGCACTGGGGTGTCACCGGGGGTGCCCGCTTTTTCCATGGGATGCAAGCTTTGCGTGGGTGAATACAAGCACAGCAATCTAAAAATCAAAAAAAAAAAAGAAAGAAAAAGAAAGAAACAATGTTGCCATATGAAGATACAAAATGACAAGACAGCACAACATTCAAACCTGAGTATCATTTTCCAGGGAAGGAACTTGGAGCAGCAAACAGGCAGCAGACATTCATAATACAGAAATCTAACACAGGCGATGATGCCATGACCCCCGTATTGGGGGGGGGGGGGGAGCAGAATTTAGAAATGCCAACCCTGATCCACAAACCTTTTATTTCCCCCATCCTCCAAGGCTGACTGAAAGTGTCCTTAAAGCAACAGAAAGAGGGAGAGAGAGAGAGAGAAAACCTGAAGCTTCCGCTCTGGCAAGCTGCAAATTGCAGAGCATTAACCCCGCGTCTCCTGCTCTGTGCGGAGGAAGGCCTGTTTATGTGTGCAGCCCTAAAACAAAAGGAGGAAGAGGCCTCTGCCCCAATGCTTGTCCTACCACTACTACGTATTCTTATGTAAATATCACACTGAGTGTCCTTTAATTACAGGAGACGATGTGTCAGATACAGCACTAGGGGAAAGAGTCAGGAACACACTATAATAATAATAATAATATATTAGATTGTAAGCTCTAATGATCAGGGCCCTCCGATTCCTCCTGTATTAAATTGTAATGTAACTGTGCTGTCTGCCCCCATGTTGTAAAGCGCTGTGTAAACTGTTGGCGCTATATACATCCTGTATGATAATTATATATAAATCCTGTACAATAATAAATAATCATAATATATATATTAGATTGTAAGCTCTAATGATCAGGGCCCAGTGATCCCTCCTGTATTGATTTGGATTGTAACTGTACTGTCTGCCCTCATGTTGTAAAGCGCTGTGCAAACTGTTGGCGCCATATAAACCCTATAATAATAATAATAATAATAATAATCATATAAATTTTATATAATAATAGTATACAGTATATTAGATTGTAAGCTCTGACGTACAGGGCCCTCTGATTCCTCCTGGATTGTAACTGTACTGTCTGCCCTTAAATTGTAAAGCGCTGCACAAACTGTTGGTGCTACATAAATCCTGTCTAATAATAATAATAATACAGGATTTATATGGCGCCAACAAGTTGCACAGCACTTTACAATGAGGGCAGACATTACAGTTACAATACGATTCAATACAGGAGGAATCGGGAGGGCCCTGATCATTAGAGCTTACAATCTAATATACTGTATATTATTATATACAATTTATATATGATTATTATTATTATTATACGGGATTTATACAGCGCCAACAAGTTGCACAGCGCTTTCCGATAAAAAAAGGGAGACAGTACAGTCACAATACAATAAAATACAAGGAAGGTTAGGAGGGCCCTGCTCATAAGAGCTTACAATCTAATAGGGTGGGGCAGGTGGTACAGAAGGTTGTAACTGTGGGGGGTGAGCTGATGGTAAGGATTAAAGATTAATATATAATAATAATAATAATAATAATAATAATAATAATAATATATAAATCCTGTATAATAATAATAATAATAATAATAATCTATAAATCCTTTATAATAATAATTATATATATATATATATATATATATATATATATATATATATTCTAATGAGCCGGGCCCTCCGATTAAATTTTATTGTAACTGTACTGTCTGCCCTCATTGTAAAGTGCTGCACATAATGTTGGCGCTATATAAATCCCATATAATAATAATATTATATAAATCCCATATAATAATAATATTATATAAATCCCATATAATAATAATAATATTATATAAATCCTGTATAATAATAATATATAAATTCTTTATAAATCCTGTATTATTATAATAATATTATTATCATTATCATCTTCTGCTGATGCAAATTTCTGTTGTTTCTAAACTAATTTAGCACCCTGTTCTGTTACCGGGCTGCAAGTCCTACCAACTGCACTCGCACCTATTTTGTTTATTTTTCTGTGCATGACTTGCACTTCTATACACTATATTACCAAAAGTATTGGGACGCCTGCCTTTACACACACATGAACTTTAATGGCATCCCAGTCTTAGTCCGTAGGGTTCAATATTGAGTTGGCCCACCCTTTGCAGCTATAACAGCTTCAACTCTTCTGGGAAGGCCGTCCACAAGGTTTAGGAGTGTGTCTATGGGAATGTTTGACCATTCTTCCAGAAGAGCATTTGTGAGGTCAGGCACTGATGTTGGATGAGAAGGCCTGGCTCGCAGACTTCACTCTAATTCATCCCAAAGGTGTTCTGATCAGGTTGAGGTCAGGACTCTGTGCAGGCCAGTCAAGTTCCTCCACCCCAAACTCGCTCATCCATGTCTTTATGGACGGCCTTCCCAGAAGAGTTGAAGCTGTTATAGCTGCAAAGGGTGGGCCAACTCAATACTGAATCCGATGGGGACGTCCCTGCTCGCCGCCCGTAAACACGATCAAGTGGCGGAACAGCCGCTATGATCGTTCTTATGGTGAAAAAGCCAATATCTGAATGATGCCTGTAGCTGCACCCGTCATTCAGATATACCCGCACAAAGTCAAGGACGTCATATGACGGGCGGTGGGCAGGAAGTGGTTATTGGCTCCTATCTACATTGGCCCTCGTATGAGTACGTATGAATGTGAGTTGGGGCCCTTAGATTGTAAGCTCCTTGAGGGCAGGGACTGATGTGAAATGTACAATATACTGTATATGTAAAGTGCTGTGTAAATTGTCAGCAATACACAATACCTGTATTATTAATAATAAACTCCTATGCTGTACGCCGGGATCTTCAGCCTTCTCGTCTTGCTTTGTTTTTGTCGTATTATCCGTCAATCTTTTCTAGAATTTGTACGCCAATTTGTAAAACTTGAAGCTCCCCCCAGACACCGCCTTAAGGCAAGGCCATACACGGGTCGAATTTCAAAAGAATTTTTCTTTCCAAAACCTTAACTAAGAATTTCCGTTCATATTTCGCACCATTAGTGGGGCCGCAGCAACAGCCCCATTTTCGCGCGGCCATCGAATTTGAGTAAAATAGGACAGGTTGGAAATTTTTTTGAAAAAACGAACGATTTTCTAATCAATGATGGGAGAATCGTGCGAGAAATGTAAAATCGAAAAAGAAATGCGCATGTGCGAGAAAAGAAAATTCCCATAAAGAAAAGAAAATTCCCATAAAGAAAAGAAGATTCCCGGAAAGAAAAGAAGATTTCCGCAAAGAGGATTCCCATAAAGAAAAGAAGATTCCCATAAAGAAAAGAAGATTTCCATAAAGAAAATAAGATTCCCATAAAGAAAAGAAGATTCCCGGAAATTCCCGGAAACAAAAGAAGATTCCCAGAAAGAAAAGAAGATTCCCGGAAAGAAAAGAAGATTCCCAGAAAGAAAAGAAGATTCCCAGAAAGAAAAGAAGATTCCCGGAAAGAAAAGAAGATTCCCGGAAAGAAAAGAAGATTTCCGAAAAGAGGATTCCCATAAAGAAAAGAAGATTCCCATAAAGAAAAGAAGATTCTCATAAAGAAAAGAAGATTTCCGAAAAGAAAATACCCGGAAAGAAAAGAAGATTCCCAGAAAGAAAAGAAGATTTCCGGAAAGAAAAGAAGATTCCCAGAAAGAAAGGAAGATTCCCAGAAAGAAAGAATTTTCCCAGAAAGAAAAGAATTTTCCCAGAAAGAAAAGAAGACGATTCCCAGCCAACGAAAATTCTTTTCTGTAGAAACATTGAGGTGAAATTGAAGGCTCGGTTGGCCGAATTTGGAAATCAATGGTGGCACCATCGGATCACAAAACACACAAGTTTTCTGATTTCCAAAAGAAAATTCTTTGGAAATGCGACCAATGTATGGTCAGCCTAAGACCGGGAGACCCCCCAGCTGCCTCGGTTTCTATAGCTGAACACAGCAGATTGACACTAGAGCGGGTTTTAATGTACTAAAATCAGAACGGAGCGTTGCTGCCAATGCCGGGACAAGGTCCTTCAACACCCAATGGCAAAAATGCCGAAATAAGTCCCCCCTCCCAATGAGCAACTTCTGCAGCACTGGTTGCAGATCCTGCCCCGTTTTTTTTGCGTTTTTCTCCTGCTGAAACGCCCTGGGCAGGTGCCTCTTCTGCCTAGCCCATGGTCGCTGCGGTTGTCTCCTTCAGGCCAAGTTCAATTATTCGCAGTCGGCATTGCAGGTCAGTTCAAGACCTCCCCTAGCCAAGGGCCAACTAGCGTGCTTTTCTTCCCTGTAGGCCTCATTCACACAGATTTTGCCAAGATCCTTAGGTCAGGGGTTGGCCCTAGGGTTGCCACCTCATCCCTTTAAACCCAAACACATATTAATTACACGGGTTCTGAGGCTGATTAAGGTGGTAATTAAACTCACTTGGTGCCTTATCTGCATTAAATCAGCCTCAGAACCCGTGTAATTCATATGTTTAAAGGGATGAGGTGGCAACCCTAGGGCCAACCCCTGACCTAAGGATCTTGGCAAAATTCTGTGTGAATGAGGCCTACAGGGAAGAAGAGCACACTTCTCATTCCAAGCAAACCCAAGATCCTGACAGATAGATTTGCTACGATTACAATAAATTGATGGATTTGACGAAACTCTGCAATACCAAAAAAAAAAAAAATAACAGTTCCGGAATTAAACCAAAAAAAGGTCCCCAAATGTTTCATTCTGTCAGGAAATATGTAAGTATTATTTTCTTTGTCCTCATTTTATCATCATACCTTGTGTTCAGTCAACCAAAACCTTCCACAGAAAGAAAATAGAAATACAACTCTGCCCCCTTCTGGCCAAAGCCATATTCACAGCTCTCTATAAAGCCTATAAAAAGGCAGCGTTTTTCATCTTTCAGGGTAAAGGGGACCTCAAATGTGGCCCCCCCCAATGTCTCCAAAGGGCCGCCTATAGTATTACATGTAATGCTATAGAAAACGGATGGAAGACTTGCTGGAGGAAATGGTCAGAGATGGTTCTACAGGAGTGGTTGGAGACTGAAGTCACGCTATAGGAGACAGAGACTAGGGACATGCTGCATGAAGCCACTGAACTTCACTACTCTAAAACGGCCCCCCCTTTACAAATCAACGCCCCCTCTACTGGGGACTAAGGGCCACACTTCCAACATTGGGCCGCAGGCTGGGCAACAGGGCTATACGGACAGATGGACAGGGCACATTTCCCTATTACCAATACAAAAAAACATTTTTTTAACTTGTACTAAACATCAGCATGTGATGGCAAAAATCCATGAGCAGAGGTCACCTTTCACCTGATAAATATTTCCGAAAACAATTATTAGATTCAGGCATGGGCAGCTTCATTTATGGGGTGTCAAACCCAATGTCATCATAGGCCGCATCAGCAGTATAGGTGCCCTCAAAGGGCTGGAGTGCAGGGGTGTGCTGTGTATAGAGCGCGGGGGTCAGGAGAACGCTGGGTACAGAGCGCAGGGTTCAGGAGAACGCTACGTACAGAGCGCGGGGTTCAGGAGAACGCTACGTACAAAGCGCGGGGTTCAGAACGCTGGGTACAGAGCGCGGGGGCCAGGAGAACGCTGGGTACAGAGCGCGGGGGCCAGGAGAACGCTACGTACAGAGCGCGGGGGCCAGGAGAACGCTACGTACAGAGCGCGGGGGCCAGGAGAACGCTACGTACAGAGCGCGGGGGCCAGGAGAACGCTACGTACAGAGCGCGGGGGCCAGGAGAACGCTACGTACAGAGCGCGGGGGCCAGGAGAACGCTACGTACAGAGCGCGGGGGCCAGGAGAACGCTACGTACAGAGCGCGGGGGCCAGGAGAACGCTACGTACAGAGCGCGGGGTTCAGGAGAACGCTACGTACAGAGCGCGGGGTTCAGGAGAACGCTACGTACAGAGCGCGGGGTTCAGGAGAACGCTACGTACAGAGCGCGGGGTTCAGGAGAACGCTACGTACAGAGCGCGGGGTTCAGGAGAACGCTACGTACAGAGCGCGGGGTTCAAGAGAACGCTACGTACAGAGCGCGGGGTTCAGGAGAACGCTACGTACAGAGCGCGGGGTTCAGGAGAACGCTGGGTACAGAGCGCGGGGTTCAGGAGAACGCTGGGTACAGAGCGCGGGGTTCAGAAGAACGCTACCTGCACAGTTCGGGAGTGCGCTACCTGCACAGTTCGGGAGTGCGCTACCTGCACAGTTCGGGAGTGCGCTACCTGCACAGTTCGGGAGTGCGCTACCTGCACAGTTCGGGAGTGCGCTACCTGCACAGTTCGGGAGTGCGCTACCTGCACAGTTCGGGAGTGCGCTACCTGCACAGTTCGGGAATGCGCTACGTACACAGTGCAGAGTTCGGGAGTGCGCTACGTACACAGTGCAGAGTTCGGGAGTGCGCTACGTACACAGTGCAGAGTTCGGGAGTGCGCTACGTACACAGTGCAGAGTTCGGGAGTGCGCTACGTACACAGTGCAGAGTTCGGGAGTGCGCTACGTACACAGTGCAGAGTTCGGGAGTGCGCTACGTACACAGTGCAGAGTTCGGGAGTGCGCTACGTACACTGTGCAGAGTTCGGGAGTGCGCTACGTACACTGTGCAGAGTTCGGGAGTGCGCTACGTACACTGTGCAGAGTTCGGGAGTGCGCTACGTACACTGTGCAGAGTTCGGGAGTGCGCTACGTACACTGTGCAGAGTTCGGGAGTGCGCTACGTACACTGTGCAGAGTTCGGGAGTGCGCTACGTACACTGTGCAGAGTTCGGGAGTGCGCTACGTACACTGTGCAGAGTTCGGGAGTGCGCTACGTACACTGTGCAGAGTTCGGGAGTGCGCTACGTACACTGTGCAGAGTTCGGGAGTGCGCTATGCACACTGTGCAGAGTTCGGGAGTGCGCTACGCACACTGTGCAGAGTTCAGGAGTGAGCTACGTACACTGTGCAGAGTTCAGGAGTGCGCTACGTACACAGTGCAGAGTTCAGGAGTATGCTACGTACACAGTGCAGGCTTCATGAGTGCGCTACGTACACAGTGCAGAGTTCAGGAGTGTGCTACACTTCCTTGCTTCTCTCTCTCCCACCTGGCCCGGCTCTAGTACCTCCTTGTGTAGGCGGCTTTGCCTCACCTTACAGGGAGATCGTTCTCCTCCTGGAACTCTGGAGATCTGTTCCTGACGTGTGTGCAGGGATCTGTTAGTTGCGGGAGACGCTGAAAGCAAACTGTCCCTTGGAAACACAGAAGACTGCTGTGTTATTAGTGACAGTGGAAGGTGAGAGTTGGAGGTGGTGGGAATGGATCCAGCCACGTTCTGTCTACAAAACTGGGTGTGAGGGCCGCATGACAAAGCCTGGCAGTTCAGATTGAAACATGTGATTGAGAAGTTGATTCCTACTAATACTGTAGAAGAGAAGCTACCACATCTCACCTCCATATTGGTCCCCTAATGTGGTGGGGCTTGGGAGGAAGGGAGGAGGTGGGACATGTCTGAACATTACAGGATTTGTATGTCACTTCCTCAGCCTGCTCCTTTGGATCTACACATCTCCTTAAGTATTCCTTCATTCTACGCTCAGCTTGAAGCCCCAAAAGGTTTGTGACGGGTTCAAAGACGGTATTCATCAACTGCGGAGAAGGCCGAAATTCCCTGCACTAGTGTGTGTGGCCTGTGACAGATCCATCCATGGCCACTTGGAGGGGGGCTTTCCTTCGTGTTACACCCCCTGTGTCCCGATTCAATGTCCTGAAACCAGGGCCGGGCCAAAGGGGTGGGCAGGAGAAGGAGCTGCCCTGGGCACCTTAGCAGAGGGATGAAAAAGAGTCTGAGGACCTGCTGAGGTTGTTCATTGAGGGGAGAGGAGGACCCACACTTTGGTCTTTTCACTTTGGGTGCTGAATTAACCATCACCCCAATATCCAGTCATGTAATCTCTACCAGAGGATAGAGGGGGGTCTCATACTGTGATATAGAAGGCCATCACCCCAATATCCAGTCATATAAATTCTACTATCACTACACCGGGGGGAATCCATAATACCACAGGGACTGTCTGACCAAGGAGTCCGCAATGTATGGGAATGAAAGAAGGACCGGTCATATCTCTATACATGTATATAGGAGTATATAGAGGACCTGTCATGTCTATACATGTATATAGGAGTATAAAGAGAACCTGTCATGTCTCTATACATGTATATAGGAGGATAAAGAGGACCTGTCATGTCTCTATAAATGTATATTGGAGTATATAGAGGACCTGTCATGTCTCTATACATGTATATAGGATTATATAGAGGACCTGTCATGTCTCTATACATGTATATAGGATTATATAGAGGACCTGTCATGTCTCTATACATGTATATAGGAGGATAAAGAGGACCTGTCATGTCTCTATACATGTATATAGGAGGATAAAGAGGACCTGTCATGTCTCTATAAATGTATATTGGAGTATATAGAGGACCTGTCATGTCTCTATACATGTATATAGGAGTATAAAGAGGACCTGTCATGTCTACACATGTATATAGGAGTATATAGAGGACCTGTCACGTCTCTATACATGTATATAGGAGTATATAGAGGACCTGTCATGGCTGTATACATGTATATAAGAGTATATAGAGGACCTGTCATGTCTGTATACATGTATATAGGAGTATATAGAGGACCTGTCATTTCTCTATACATGTATATAGGTGTATATAGAGGACCAGTCATGTCTCTATACATGTATATAGAGGACCTGTGATGTCTCTATACATGTATATAGGAGTAAATAGAGGACCTGTCATGTCTGTATACATGTATATAGGAGTATATAGAGGACCTGTCATTTCTCTATACATGTATATAGGTGTATATAGAGGACCAGTCATGTCTCTATACATGTATATAGAGGACCTGTGATGTCTCTATACATGTATATAGGTGTATATAGAGGACCAGTCATGTCTCTATACATGTATATAGGAGTAAATAGAGGACCCGTCATGTCTATACATGTATATAGGAGTATATAGGAGGACCTGTCATGTCTCTATACATGTATATAGGTGTATATAGAGGACCAGTCATGGATCTATACATGTATATAGGTGTATATAGAGGACCTGTCATGGCTCTATACATGTATATAGGAGTATATAGAGGACCTGTCATGTCTTTATACATGTATATAGGAGTATATAGAGGACCTGTCATGTCTCTATACATGTATATAGGAGAATAATCATGAAGCGGTATTTATAGGCTCTGTCTTTGGGCTCCCACAATCCCCCATTCCTCCTCCTCACACACCTCATATTACACCTCCCCTCCTCCACACGCCTCTCCCGCCATTTTACCTTCTCTGACGCTCTTCCTGCCAGGAACACGCTCCTGACATCACCTGTCAATCATGGCCGATTGGACACGCCCCCTCACCACACGCCCACTGCGTGCCTTCGCACCCCACACGGCTCTCCACCAATCTCGGAGACTCGGCCCCGCCCTCGCTCTATTCTTTCGATTGAGCTGCCGCGCTTCCCTAACTTTTCTCTTCACAGCGTGCTTTGCAGCGATAGGCCCAGGCGGACGTCAGTCACGTGATTCTGGGCGTTGATTGGCTGGATTGTAGTGGGTTTGCGGGCTTGCCTGTTTTTCGGCGGCCATCTTTGTACACCCCGCACCCGGCCGCAGTAAAGATACAGTTTGAAGGCGGATGCGGACATCTTTGTACACCCATAGAAGTTTTGCATAGCCCATCGATTTTCAACAGTAATCTGAGCCTGTATAGTGACATACGGTATTTTAAAATACGTCCGCCTGTTTTGTTGTTAAATTTTGAAAGTAGCGGTGTTATCTCACATTACCAGACCTGTGAGATCCGCAGGCTTCCGCTGCTTTTAAAGTTCTACATCGAAGCTGGCGGACGGATTTCAAAATACTGTATTTCACTATAAAGGCTCAGATTACTGCTATAAATAAGTGAAAAATGCAAGACTTGTGTGGGTGTACAAAGATGTCCGCTGATTCCTTCTGACTGCCTGCTTACTGCAGACGAGTGTGGGGTGTACCAAGATGGCCGTCGCTGAACGTCACTTCCGTTACAAACTCTGACGGGTCTCCTAATCTGACGAAACAGCAGTCACCTCAGAGGTGGGTTGGTTCATTATGTGTTCCTTAGTTTATCACACGATGGAGGTGACACAGACACAGGTCATTGCTTTTAATATTGTTTTTATATTTGTTGCAGTTTTTGTTTTTTATTCGTGTGATCCCTCCGTGGAGATTTTCCCTCACTTCCTGTCAGTGTGACAACAGGAGAGGGGCTGAGCGTGGTTGTCACCGGGACAGGAAGTGATAAGAATATTGGAGAGTGAAAATCCAGAGAGTCACCACACACAATTCTCCCAGAATTCCCCTCACTGGGGTCCAGGCCACGCCCCCTCACCACAGAAATGGTGTCATTCGCCATTAACCCCCCCTGGAGATAATTCCCCTCACTTCCTGTCCTGACAGCAAACAACAGCGGATCTACCCAATGGGGACACATACAAGTCTCTGATCATCTCCTGTACTATATCTGCAGTCTCTGATCATCTCCTGTATTATGTCTGCAGTCTCTGATCATCTCCTGTACTATGTCTGCAGTCTCTGATCATCTCCTGTACTATGTCTGCAGTCTCTGATCATCTCCTGTATTATGTCTGCAGTCTCTGATCACCTCCTGTACTATGTCTGCAGTCTCTGATCATCTCCTGTACTATGTCTGCAGTCTCTGATCATCTCCTGTATTATGTCTGCAGTCTCTGATCATCCCCTGTACTATGTCTGCAGTCTCTGATCATCTCCTGTATTATGTCTGCAGTCTCTGATCATCTCCTGTACCATGTCTGCAGTCTCTGATCATCTCCTGTACTATGTCTGCAGTCTCTGACCGTCTCTTGTATCATGTCTGCAGTCTCTGATCATCTCCTGTACTATGTCTGCAGTCTCTGACCGTCTCTTGTATCATGTCTGCAGTCTCTGATCATCTCCTGTACTATGTCTGCAGTCTCTGACCGTCTCTTGTATCATGTCTGCAGTCTCTGATCATCTCCTGTAGTATAATACATTGGAAGAAGGTTGGGGGTGGGATTATAACTGTGCCAACAGATAACAATAGAATCAAAAAGTAATTAAAACATCACATTTATTGTAGACATGATTAAATTACAACAAAATAAAATCATTCATTATACATATTTATTTTGGTGGTCCAACAAGTGAGATTCCGGTTATATGGAGGCTGAGGGTTCCTGTGTTATCCTGACATGTTTCGCCAGTGTTGGCTTCATCGGGCGATTTGAGAACCTCCGCAAAGCATGTAAAACTATACAGAAATATGTAAGAATACAATATCAAAAAATATAAATAAGGATATATACATAAATTACAAATACAAAAAGTATGTACATCATTTGCCATTGTCCACCCATCCCGAAGCTTACCCCGGCAAGCCCCCAGGTGATCACCACTAGGATCAGCACCACAGACTAGATGGGTTGGTTTCGCTGAGACAAAAAAAGTCGAAAAAAAAGAGAGAGAGAGAGAAATTGTTTTCTTCTCTCTTTTTTTCTCCTCTGTTTTGTGTCTCAGCAAAACCAACCTATCTAGTCTGGATATGTGTTGTCCTATCTGCAGGCGCCCTCTTGTGCTTACTCTGTATATTGTTCTCCAAGTAAGTAAATCCTATGGATAACTAAAAATGGAACATCAGGGTTGCTTTCTATGCACCAATGCTATATGCATCATGGTGCTGTTGTAACCTGTCATTTTCTATATAAATCTATACAGTAGCTATCTGCCTTCCTAAATCATTCCTTTTTGTTGTTAGGCTGGTCGTTGTGTTGTCCTCTGTGGTCGCATAGTGCCTCCTCTCTTCGGTGGTGCTGATCCTAGTGGTGATCGCCTGGGGGCTTGCCGGGGTGAGTTTCAGGATGGGTGGACAATGGCAAAGTGATGTACATACTTTTTGTATTTATAATTTATGTATATATCCTTAAATATTTATATTTTTTTTATATTGTATTCTTATATGTTTCTGTATAGTTTTACATCCTTTCCGGTGGTTCTCAATATCCCCCCGATGAAGCCAACACTGGCGAAACATGTTGGGATAACACAGGGACCCTTAGCCACCATATAACCAGAAATCTCACTTGTTTCACCAGTAAATTTAAGATGTATAATGAGTTATTTTATTTTAATGTGATGCTTTAATTACTTCTTGTTTCTAGTATTATCGGTTGGCACCGTTATAATACCACCCCAACCTTCTTTCAATATATTTGACTCTTTGGGATGAGGTGCCCGATGCTATATGGTTACCCAGGTTGGAACAAATACATACTACAGGAGAAATGTATGTTTGCAGCCTCTGACCATCTCCTGCAGTCTCTGACGGTCTCCTGTAGTATGTCTGCAGTCTCTGACCTTCTCTTGTATCATTTTTGCAGTCTCTGACCATCTCTAGTATCATGTCTACACTGTCTCTGACCATCGCTTATATCATGTCTGCAATCCCTGACGATCTCCTGTAATACGTCTGCAGTTTCTGACCCTCTGTTGTATCATGTCGGCAATCTCTGAACATCTCTCGTATTATGTCTGCCGTCTCTGACCATCTCCTGTATCATATCTGCACTGTCTCTGACCATCTCTTGTATCATGTCCACACAGTCTTTGACTATCTCTCCTATTATGTCTGCAGTCTCTGACCATCTCTTGTATCATGCCTTCAGTCTCTGACCATCTCTTGTATCATGTCTTCAGTCTCTGACCATCGCTTATATCATGTCTTCAGTCTCTGACCATCTCTTGTATCATGTCCACACAGTCCCTGACTATCTCTCATATCCTGTACTCTAGTACTTTGTACTCTGATCTCTGACCAGGACATAGACAGGAAGTTATAACATGGCCCCTATGGGAGGTTCATAGTGATCTCGGACCAGAACATAGCCAGGCAGGGATCACATGGCCCCTATGATAGGTTCATAGTAATCTAAGACCAGGACATGAACAGGAAGGTATCACATGGCCCCTATGGTTCACAGCGATCTCCGACCAGGACATAGGCAGGAAGGGATCACATGACCCCTATGGTAGGTTCATGGTAATCTAAGACCGGGATATAGCCAGGAATGGATTACATAGCCCCTATAATAGGTTCATCATAGTGATCTCTGACCAGGACATAGCCAGGAAGGGATCACATGGACCCTATGTTAGGTCCATAGTGATTTAAATCCAGGACATAGCCAGGCAGGGATCATACGGCCCCTATGTTAGGTCCATAGAGATCTCCGACCAGGACATAACCAGGAAGGGATCACATGGACCCTTGTTAGGTCCATAGTGATCTTCGACCAGGACGGGATCACATGGCCCCTATGGTAGGTTCATGCTAATCTATGATCAGGACATAGCAGGAAGGGATCACATGGCCCCTATGGTAGGTTCATAGTGATCTCCGACCAGAACATAGCCAGGAAGGCTATGGCCCCTATGTTTACAGCATTTGTTCACACCTGGCTAAAGCATTTGCACATTATTGTAGAGAGAACATGTCTTTGGAGTGTGGGAGGAAACATGCAAACTCCATGCAGATAGTGTCATGATCAGGATTTGAACCATGGACCCCAGTGCTGCAAGACCAACCCCTAAGCCTCTGTGCTACCCAGATGCAGCCTCTGTTCTCTAAGGCCCGCTCCCGCTTAGCGGAGTACATCAGCTGTGTCCACTCAAAGCGCCTTCAGAAGAAGTCCAAACTTAACCTAAGCTACAATCTATATATATAACACTCCAAAACACACCCAAAGAATAACACACACCTCCACAACATATTCAAACTTATCCTAATCTACAATATATAACACTCCTATAATAAAACGTACCCAAATAACAATAAAGAGGGGTGCAGTGGTCCCCAAATTAGCAACACAATGGAGCTAATTATTCCATTCACACTTAGGTCTTATTCACATGGAGGGTATGAATCCGTACCCCATGGGAGGGCCGTGTTTACTGTAATGGGGATGCACAGGTGTTCCCAGCATCTCGTGTAGGAAGTCCCATTGCTGTCAACTGGGGTGCAGGGGCTGTACCCAATGTGACATCTGTGTGGGTGCCGGTGCAAGGCCCTGAACGCACCCAGGGTGCGTCCGCACAACTGCACCCACATGGATGTCCTTTTTGGGCTAAACACAGCCCCCACACAGGGTACAGTTTCATACACCCCGTGTGAGTGAGGCCTTGGACTTCTCCATAAATGACCTCACTCCAGCAGAAAAAGCCTAAAGAAAGCTGGAAAGACTCCTCTCACCTCCTGAAGACAAAAAGAGTTCCAACCTCCCCTCATAGCCAGTCCAACATACGCCTCAAAAACATACCGGCCTCCAACCTCCCCTCATAGCCGGTTCAACACACGCCTCAAAAACATACTGGCTTCCAACCTCCCCTCATAGCCAGTTCAACACACACCTCAAAAACATACCGGCCTCCAACCTCCCCTCATAGCCGATCCAACACGCCTCAAAAACATACCGGCCTCCAACCTCCCCTCATTGCTGATCCAACACATGCCTCAAAAGCCTACCAGCCTCCAAACTTCACAACATAATCAATTACTTAACGTCGATCGACAATACATCGATCAAACATAATCACCTGTAAAAAAGTGCCTGAGATGTTGGTGGTAAACAGCCTGCTAGGCCCGGGGGGAAACGAACCAAGTCCTCCAAAAGCTACCTCAAAAGTTGCCAAGAGTGTAAATGTAGACCTTAAGCTTTAAGGTTAATCAAAAATATCAAATTCTAAAGGGAAAGGTATAACAAGGGGGAGGGGGAGTACGGAAGAGGAAGCGAGGGAGGAAAGGAGGGAAGGTTGGGGGTAAGGAAGGGGTGTGGGGGTTCCCCCAAACCCTCACCCCCTTCTTTCTCCAACCTTCCCTTCCCCCCTCCTTTTCCTCCCTCTCTCCCTCTTCCATACTCCTCCTTGTTCTACCTTTCCCTTTAGAATGTGATATTTTTGATTAACCTTAAAGCTTAATGTCTACATTTACACTCTTGGCAACTTTTGGATATGAGGTAGCTTTTGGAGGACTTGGTTCGGTTCCCCCCGTGCCGAGCAGGCTGTTTACAACCAACATCTCAGGTACTTTTCTACAGGTGATTATGTTTGGGGGATGTGTTGTCGAACCTTAAAGCTTCTGCAGAAGCTGCAGAAAGGTAAATAGAGGGCTGTTGGGAAGACCCTCCGGTTACTGGACTGGCAGCCGCCACCCGTGTAGGGACCTGTGTTGGTACAGCCGTACCTGGTCCCTAGGAGGGTTCCTTGAGAAAAAAGGGGGTTTTGGGACTTTAAATGAGGAGTGCATGAAAGGACTCAAGGATATGACCACGTAATACAGATGTGTTTATTTGTATAAAACACCCAGCAGAGCATGCGATTTAAAGTACATATATAATAGTAGGCATACATAATAGTAAACATGTAAAAAGCATAATGCAAGAAACCATAAAACATAGTAAAACAACTTATTCCTCGTATTGCTAGAAAATCCTCTCACGAGTGGAAACATTAAAAACGAGGTGGGTCCTTAAGTAGAATCATGTTGCATCTGTGTATGCCTGACGCGTTTCATGGCGTAATTGCCAATCTTCAGGGGCGGATGCATAATAAAGTTAAATCTGCAGAGGGACATAAAAATAGTGTGTAAATTCGGACATACCACCCAAAGACTAGAATACACTGACATGGAGATAAACGTGGTCCATCTCCAAACAGCTTACTCATTGAAAGCATGCGGAGGTGTGTGTGAGTTGGAACACATGGGCCGCCGGGTAGTCTGCAAACCGGGAGCTGAAGAGGGGCCAGTGGGAAACAGCGAACATGGATGGGTTCCCAGGTAAGTGTGTGTCCACCTGGCAGGTGGAAAATTACGCCATGAAACGCGTCGGTCATACACAGATGCAACATGATTCTACTTTATGACCCACCTCGGTTTTAATGTTTCCACTCGTGAGAGGATTTTCTAGCAGTGCGAGGAATAAGTTGTTTTACTATGTTTTATGGTTTCTTGCATCATGCTTTTTACATGTTTACTATTATGTATGCCTACTATTATGTACAGTGGCTTGCGAAAGTATTCGGCCCCCTTGAACTTTTCAACCTTTTGCCACATTTCAGGCTTCAAACATAAAGATAAAAATTTTAATTTTTTGTGAAGAATCACCAACAAGTGGGACACAATTGTGAAGTGGAACGAAATCTATTGGATATTTTAAACTTTTTTAGCAATTAAAAAACTGAAAAGTGGTACGTGCAAAATTATTCCGCCCCTTTACTTTCAGTGCAGCAAACTCACTCCAGAAGTTCAGCGAGGATCTCTGAATGATCCAATGTTGTCCTAAATGACTGATGGTGATAAATAGAATCCACCTGTGTGTAATCAAGTCTCTGTATAAATGCACCTGCTCTGTGATAGTCTCAGGGTTCTGTTGAAAGCGCAGAGAGCATCATGAAGACCAAGGAACACACCAGGCAGGTCCGTAATACTGTTGTGGAGAAGTTTAAAGCCGGATTTGGATACAAAAAGATTTCCCAAGCTTTAAACATCCCAAGGAGCACTGTGCAAGCGATCATTTTGAAATGGAAGGAGTATCAGACCACTGCAAATCTACCAAGACCTGGCTGTCCCTCTAAACTTTCAGCTCAGACAAGGAGAAGACTGATCAGAGATGCAGCCAAGAGGCCCATGATCACTCTGGATGAACTGCAGAGAACTACAGCTGAGGTGGGAGAGTCTGTCCATAGGACAACAATCAGTCGTACACTGCACAAATCTGCCCTTTATGGAAGAGTGGCAAGAAGAAAGCCATTTCTCAAAGATATCCATAAAAAGTCTCGTCTAAAGTTTGCCACAAGCCACCTGGGAGACACACCAAACATGTGGAAGAAGGTGCTCTGGTCCGATGAAACCAAAATCAAACTTTTTGGCCACAATGCAAAATGATATGTTTGGCGTAAAAGCAACACAGCTCATCACACTCAACACACCATCCCCACTGTCAAACATGGTGGTGGCAGCATCATGGTTTGGGCCTGCTTTTCTTCAGCAGGGACAGGGAAGATGGTTAAAATTGAGGGGAAGATGGATGCAGCCAAATACAGGACCATTCTGGATGAAAACCTGTTGGAGTCTGCAAAAGACCTGAAACTGGGACGGAGATTTATCTTCCAACAAGACAATGATCCCAAACATACAGCAAAATCTACAAAGGAATGGTTCACAAATAAACGTATCCAGGTGTTAGAATGGCCAAGTCAAAGTCCAGACCTGAATCCAATCGAGAATCTGTGGAAAGAGCTGAAAACTGCTGTTCACAAACGCTCTCCATCCAACCTCACTGAGCTCGAGCTGTTTTGCAAGGAAGAATGGGCAAGAATTTCAGTCTCTCGATGTGCAAAACTGATAGAGACATACCCCAAGCGACTTGCAGCAACAAAAGGTGGCTCTACAAAGTATTAACGCAAGGGGGCCGAATAATTTTGCACACCCCACTTTTCATTTTTTTATTAGTTAAAAAAGTTTCAAAAATCCAAAAGATTTCGTTCCACTTCACAATTGTGTCCCACTTGTTGGTGATTCTTCACAAAAAATAAAAATTTTATATCTTTATGTTTGAAGCCTGAAATGTGGCAAAAGGTTGAAAAGTTCAAGGGGGCCGAATACTTTCACAAGCCACTGTATGTACTTTAAATCGCATGCTCTGCTGGATGTTTTATACAAATAAACACATCTGTGGTCATATCCTTGAGTCCTTTCATGCACCCCTCATTTAAAGTTCCAAAACCCCCTTTTTTCTCATTAATAGGGGTGGAGATTATGGTCACATAATTCTCATTCCAAGTCCCGCAAACCCCCTTTGTTTCTTGCCCTAGGAGGGTCCCTTAGACTTTTTGTTGAGTCTTCTTCTAGGAACAACCAATTGTCTTGTTTGTCCAGCTACATTGATTGTTGGTGATTCAGAAGCTCCAAAAACGAAAATGGAGGGCTGATGGGAAGACCCTCCTATTACTTGAGTGGCAGCCGCCACCAGTGTAGGGACCTGTGTTGGTACAGTTGTACCTGGTCTCTGGGATGGTTCCTCAGGCACCTCCCATGGGCACCCCATGAGAGGTGCCCATCAGATGTGCCAATCAGTGCCCAACAGCTGCCAGCAGTGCCCCCTCAAAGTCTCTGTGGCCACCAGAGCCCACCACAGTGCCATTCAGTGCCAATCAGTGCCCAGCAGTAACACCTGTCAGTAAATCATCATCAGTGCTGCCCATCAGTGCCACCTGTCAGTGCCCATCAGTGCCGCCTATCAGTGCCCATCAGTGCTGCATATCAGTGCCTCCTTATCAGTGCTCAGCAGTGCCGCCTCATCAGCGCTCGTCAGTGAAGGAGAAAACAAAATTTTATGACAAACTAAAAATTTTGTTTAAAAATTTTTGTTTAAAAAATGTGGGTCTTTTTTAGTTTGTTTAGCAAAATCCCCAGAGGTGATGAAATACCACCAAAAGAAAGCTCTATTTGTGGGAAGAAAATGATAAAAATGTAGTTTGGGTACAGTGTTGTATGACCGTGTAATTGTCATTCAAAGTGGGACAGCGCTGAAAGCTGAACATTGTCCTGGGCAGGAAGGGGGGGAAGTGCCGGTATTGAAGTGGTGAATCTTCAACTGCCAAATGCTGCACATGTGATCCGTTATGACACCAGCCATTGGATGGTTTGAGAGCACAACCAATGTGACGGTTAACATTCCCGACATGCCGGAAATAGAAATGTTTTTTGAAGCTGTTAAATCGATGGGTTTACTTCCTCTTTAATACGTGTTTTTTTTTTAAATAGCGCACAGGCACGAGGATGCAGCTTTTTTATCTGACAGGGGAGATGATATAAAGATCAGATTGTGGCTTAACGATAACTTTAATATCTCCTTCTGTTCTAAAATTCTTTGAAAACAAATCATTTTGGGATGAATTTTTGATCCATGAATGTAGGTGACAGACTACTTTTTGTATCTATCACTATCCATAGTACTTACCAATCTCGGTGTCTGTATCTCGGTGATGTCCATTGGCTTTACAGCCGGAACCGAAAACATCCAACAACGGCTCTGAAACGGCCGCGTAAAAACGCCCGGGTCCTCTTCATCTTGGGGGGCTTTTTGGTTGGGGTATCTGCAGGCTGGTCATTGATACCTCCTATCATAGCTGCTCTTCTTTTGCTGGGTTTCTCTTTGGTGTTTTTCAGAGAAAGAGAGGTCCTCCCTGCACATCAAATCTTTTCATTTCTTTTATTTTATCATTATTACACACCAATTATTTCTCCATTTTTAACCCTTTCACTGCCAAATCATATTTTCCTCCCTTTTTTAACCCTTTAACTGCCAAGTCAAATGTTTTTCCTTTCATTTAAGAAACCAATTCCCCTCCCCCCTTTTTGTTTTTAACCCTTTCACTGCCAAACCATATCCTTTTTTTTCCTTTTTTTTTCATTTTTAACCCTTTCTATGAACCCTTTTTTTTTTCAAAACAAAGATTTTTTTTAAGTTTTATTTTTTTTAACCCTTTCAGTGCCAAATCAACTTCTTTTCTTTCCCTTTTTAACCCTTTCACCGCCAAAACCAATGTGTTTTTCACATTTCTTGCCCATATTTTAAAGTATAACTAAAGGAAAACCTGTTTATTGTTAGTGTTGGGTGGAGTGGAGAGGGATTAGAACCCCTGTCAGGTTTTTATTGCGGTCTGCGCCGCCTTTAGGGAGATTCATTCTCTCTATTTATCATTACCAACAAAAGTGAAAGGAAAATTCCAGATTTTGGGTTGTCACCAGAACAGAAATTAGAGGGGAAATCTTCCAATGGGGACACTAGTTCTGGTGACACCCAGGGATGATGTCACTTTGGGAGGATTTCTCTCACTTATTTTTTGGTTATGGGAAACAAAGTGAAGGCAACCCCCCCCCAATGGGGACACAGATGGCAAAGAAAACCTGACAGGGGTTATACCCCCCCCCTTACGCTATTGTAAATGACAATTTCTTTTTTATCTGGTATGCGGGGGATGGTGGGGACTCAGTATAAAAGAGGGTGCAGCATATTACACATGGGGCTATGGGGGGGGAGGGGGGAGCGCTCAGTCACTGTTGGAAATTTTTGCTGATTTCTGCTCTCCCAGCATTCCATAGTTTGTGAAATGATGAAGGCCCCAGTCACTCCTCTGACATACATCTGGGTGGCAAACACCCAACAAGCATAGCGCCCCCCCATTGATTTCAGTGCGTTGCCCTATTATGCCCCACAAGCCTGACAAAGTATCTCATGACGCGTTCCACTTTTGTTTTATTTCCCACACATTTTGCCACGTTTCTTGTATTGGGGTCTCACATTTGGAGGGGACATTTACAATAAATGTCACTACAAGCGTGAGGCACATATTTTTGCATGTTCCGGGGGATTGCGTGGAAACGTGCATTTCTGTTACTGGAACGCACAGATGTGACCTGGAGACTGATATGGTGGAAAGTTGTCATCGCGGCATGCCGTGTTCCGCCATATTTTCATTTTGTATCGGTGACCACCATACAAAAACTTTTTTTTTTTTAGAAGCAGCCAGTTATGTGTAAAGAGTTTTTTCTTTGGATGGAAATGTTGGAGAAAAGTACTTTGTCTCCTTTATTCCGGAGTATGAAGAGCTGTAAAATGTGCTGTGAATGTGAGCAGACAGGGAATGTCTATGGCTCTGATCAATTAATACCATCAAACCACCAACCTTCCCAAAGCTTCAGAAGATGGGGGGGGGAGGGGCACATTTTCTTAAAGGGGGGGCTCCCCACAATTTCTGGGTTATGGGGGGAGGGTCTCACTGTTGCTATGGAGATAAAGGGTCTCGCTTTGTAATTGTTGTCTCTACAGAGGGCCGTACAAGCCCAGAGGACCCTCCGCCACCAACAAACCTCTCCAGGGGATTAGAAGGATACCTGCAGGTATCGGCAATGGAGAAGAGGAGTCTGCAGAGCCAATCCAACAGGTAGGCCATGTGATAATGATCAGTCATCTATTTCCATCCTGTATATTGTACAGTCCCCCAAGGAGCTTACAATCTAATCTCCCTAACTCACATTCATACACATACTAGAGGCCAATCTACCTCCCAGCATGTCTTTGTAGTGTGGGAGGAAACCCACGCAGGCGCAGGGAGAACATGCAAACTCCAGGCAGGGGGCGCTGTGTTTGGGAATTGAACCCGACAACCCCGGTGCTGCCAGGCGGAAGAGCAAACCACTTAATTCCTCTAACTTGTGGTGGGACTGCAGCTTCTTGTTGTATGTTTCTGTACAATGTAACAGCTCCTATGCTGCACTGCATGTGGATGAAGCTGGACTGCTAGGAAGATCTTAGTCTGCTAAAGACAAGCAGTTTACTCGTAGGGCCGTTTTATATTTAAATGTCATTTTTATTAAAAAGCCAAAAGAGTGAAAAGAGAATAGTTTGTATAGAGAGGGAAGATGGTGGGGGTAGGGGCGGTGCTTGGAGGATATTATGGGATAGAAATCTGCTGATGGAGCCGGTGCCGGTCTGGGCACTGGAATGTGGGAGGAGCTTCGTGTCGATTGTGGGAGGAGCTTGGGTGATTGGTGGAAATCCATTGAGGGGAGAATATATCTATTGGATGAAGAAACGCTGAAGAAACGGTGTTCCAGCCGCAATTTTTTTTTTTTTAAAAGTCAGCAGCTACAAACATTGTAGCTGCTGACTTTTAATAAGGACACTTACCTGTCCAGCGAGCCCGCGATGTCGGCCCCCCCCCAAGGTCGATCCATCCATCGGATCAGGTGCTGGCGCTGCCATCCTAACGAAGGAAAACAGGCAGCGGAGCCTTGCACAGGTCCCAGAAGACAGCGCGCCCCGTTTCGCAGGAGGCAATGCGAGGGATGAAGAGAAGGAACAGCTCCGCGGAGAAGGAAGTGGCAGATTAGGACGACTGCCTAGCAACAGCCATTTCTGGTAAGTAAAAAAATTTTTTTTTTTCAAATGTTTTTTTTAATATATTATAAATAGACTGTTAATTTTTTTTTTAGGGTGGTCCTCCGCTTTAACCACTAACGCTGGGCGCTTCCAGCGTAAAAGTAGCCTAAAGTTAGCCTGATTTTTTTTGTATACTATGAAAGATGATGTGACGCCAAGTGAATAGATACCTAATATGTCACGCTTTAAAATTGCGCACACTCATGGAATGGCGCCAAACTTCAGTACTTTGAAATCTCCATAGGTGACACTTTAGACAAATTTACAGATTGCATGTTTAGAGTTACAGGGGAGGTCTTGTGCTGGAATTATTGCTCTCGTTCTAACGATCGCGGCATACGTGACCTGCGTGTATCTGGCTCTGATACCAGCCAGTGCCTCACCCGCCACTGACCTCATCGCACGTCTCTGGACCAGAGGTGGGCCGGAGTCAGCTGCCGGAGTCTACGGAGACCAGGGGAGGTGGAAATGAGGGGGTGCCGTGGTTGCACAGAGGGGCCCAGGATCTGGAGGTGATCTGTCTTTCTTCTGCTGCCGGCTGCTGAGATGACGGTGTGGGGGGGGGGTGGAATGAGGGGCAGAGACGAGCCTCTCTGTGGGGGAACAGAGAAGTGCAGGATCTGGAGGAGATCTGTCTTTCTTCTGCTGCCGAATCCTGAGATGGGGGGGTGGAGTGGGGGGCAGAGACGAGCCTCTCTGTGGCGGAAACAGAGAAGTGCAGGATCTGGAGGAGATCTGTCT
Organism: Aquarana catesbeiana; assembly: GCF_042186555.1. NCBI lineage: Eukaryota > Metazoa > Chordata > Amphibia > Anura > Ranidae > Aquarana > Aquarana catesbeiana. Next base: position 8,287,990 of record NC_133335.1, read on the forward strand.
TTCTTCTGCTGCCGAATGCTGAGATGGGGGGGGGGGGGGTGGAGTGGGGGGCAGAGACGAGCCTCTCTGTGGCGGGGCAGAGAAGTGCAGGATCTGGAGGAGGAGTTCTGTCCTCTCCCCTGCTGACGGCTGCTGAGACAAGGTGAGGTGCGGAGGCGAGCGTTTGCTTCTCTGCAAGGCTATTACATTTAATAGGTAAAAATAAAGAACAGGTTCACTTTAAGCTAGCCAGACACCAGCAAAGCAAATTAACACTTCTTAAAAAAAAAAAAAAAAAAAGTGTGTGACTTTCACCGATGAATAACAACTCGCATGCTAGTCGCTGGTTGGGAGAAAAAAAAAAAAAGAGTGTGGTGCCGGCTTAGCAAATTTTCTCATTGTAATTACTCTGTAGCATATACTTACCCCCAATACCGATAATTACGTGAGATTATTTTACCTACAGTACGTCAATAAGAAAGGGTCCGCAATTGTGTAAAAATAAGCTTTAATATTTTATTTTTTACATATAGTTACATATATAGTATGCAAATTCTTTAATAAAAATAATAAAAAAACAAAAACAAACAGCAATATCAGTCTGCCAAGGTTTTACCAATATAACTGTTTAAAGTGAAGGGCCAGTTGTACGGGGCACTGCACTGACCAATGGGAAGGTACCGTATACTATATAAAGTGTAAGGTTCAACTGAGTGATACAAAAGGTGAAAGGATATAAAGTATCCATGCACTGGAGGGGGGGGGGGGGGGGGGGTTGGGGGGGGCATCATCAATTCCAATCAGGTAAGGATTTTCACTGATACAGTGAAACCTCGGGTTGCGAGTAACGCGGTATACGAGCGCTTCGCAAGACGAGCAGGATTCAAGCCGCTGGGGTGTGCAGTACCGCATTTGGCCAGAGGTGCGGGGGCGCCGGTGAAGCTCGGAGACACTATGTTCCCGAGCATCTCCGAGCGTCTCTGAGCGCCCCCGCACCTCTGGCCACATACAGTACTGCATACACCAGCAGTGACTGTGGAACCAATTATCCGAGTTTCCATTGACTCCTATGGGGAAACTCGCTTTGATATACGAGTGCTTTGGATTACAAGCATTCTTCTGGAACGGATTATGCTCACAATCCAAGGCACTGCTGTATACCGATATACTGTAAAGCATTTTATTCCCATTATCAGTGGTATGCCTTAATGCAGCGTTGTTCCTCAACTCCAGTCCTCAAGGCGCCCCCAAACAGGTCATGTTTTCAGGATTTCCCTCGAATGAAACAGCTGTGGTAATTATTAAGGCCGTGAAACTGAGCAAATCACCTGTGCAAAATAATGGAAAGCCTGAAAACATGACCTGTTGGGGCGCCTTGAGGACTGGAGTTGAGAAACACTGCCTTAAAGTGGCTGTAAACGCTCCCTAGTGACTTTTAACTATAGGCAAGCCTAGAATAAGGCTCACCTATAGGGAGTGGAAATATCTCTTAAACGTGCGCCGTTCAGGAGATATTTCACTTGTAGTGCGCCAATGATGTCATCGGCGCTTGCGCTGTGAAGAAACGGACCACCGTGCCATTTCTTTCCCCCCAGCGCATACCGTTACGTGACGTCACGCGGCTCTGGCCAGTAAAGCATGCTTGTTATACTCAACATGGAACCTAAGGGGTTAATCCTTCGCATTGTGTAAAAAAAAAGGCTGTTTGATCCTGTCTTCTCTAATCCTTCCCTTCTTCCACTGACCCCACTGCCATCAGAGCCTTGGGGGGGGGCACTTTGCACATGCTCAGTTTGTTGTGTATTGCTGGGAGGGTGCATGTGATCGGCACAAGGCCAATCAGCACTGTCCAGACAGAGGGTCAGGAGTCATGCAGCCTCATAGGACAATCAGAGGAGAATGAAAACTTCTCCTACAAGCTTGAACCAGACACTGATAGAAGTCACAAGACTGCTGTATACTGACGAGAAAAGGTAGTTGGCAGTTTTTATTTACTAAAATAATTTCTGTGTACTGTGGGAGACAGGATATAGTAAATGCAGGCTCCTGGGTTCAGTAACACTTTAATGGATGCAATGTTGACGTGTGTTGCGTTATGGCAGCCTATTGAAATGAATGGGGCTGCCAACGCACCAGATCTCACCAAGGATTGAAAATGCGGTTTCTTTTTTCAATGGAGCACAGCTCAACTTGCTTCACCGTGCATTGTGGTGCTCTGCAATGCATGGTGTGTCAGAGGTGCGTTGGGTTAATCCCTTTTGCGCCTCCCGGCCCTTTAAAAGCTAGGAGGCGAGGCGGGCATTCAGGTCACGGGACTGATGTGATTGGCTGTCACAGCGGTCACATGATCGGAAAGCTCCCGATCACAAGTATGCATCAGGAGCTTACCGATCTCCGCTGGCTACCATGATGGGAGCGCTCTCTCAGCACAGTACAGTGGAACCTCGGATTACGAGCATAATCTAGGAGATTGCTTGTAATCCAAAGCACTGGCATATCAAAGCGAGTTTCCCCATAGAAGTCAATGAAAATGAAGATAATTCGTTCCGCATTGACTTCTATTGCATGCAATACAGCATGTGGCCAGAGGTGGGGGGGAGCCGGAGAGCCTCGGAAATACTCGGGGACAGCTCGGCTGAACTCGGAAACCCTTGGAAAGGCTCGGAAACACTGGGGCACAGAGTATTTCCAAGTGTTTCTGAGTATTTCCGAATGGCTCTGAACCATCCCGAGTGTCACCGGCGCCCCCGCAGCTCTGGCCAAATGCGGTACTGCACGCCCCATTGGCTTGAATCCTGCTTGTTCAGCGAGACAACACTCGCAAACCGAGTCAGGATTCTAAAAAAAACCTGCTCGTCTTTCAAAACGCTCGTACTCGTAGACCAAGGTTCCGCTGTATATGGTTTTAACAGGGTCCCATATATGCGGCCGCTCCTGTGTTAAGGGCCAACCTGCCGAGTGGCCGCATATATGCATGTGGCCGGTGCCAAGAGGTTAATGCATTGGTATGTGTATTCCTTTTGCACACCATCCTAAAATCAACTATGTGGTTAGGAGGGGGACTGCAGCAACTCCAGGCTGGTCACGGTATATAACGTGGATAAAGGTATGTCATCAACAAGCCTTAAACATATTCTCCCTGGAGAAGAGACACCTGAGAGGAGATATGATAGCGATATACAAATACCTCAATGGTTATTCTAGCATAGGCCACTGCCATCTATAGATTTCTCATACAAGTGCAAGTCGTACTATTATTTAGTGCCACATATACAGTGTAGTGGTTTGTCATATTAAAGTGAATTACGCAGTTCATGTACTTTATGTGAATAATTCCTTGGAATATGGAAGATGGTACACAGTGCTTGGACATTTGGTGGGGGTCTAGTAGAGGACGCACATTCTTTGGTCATCTTGTTGTGGACATGACTTGACATCTTGCATTGGGTCTTCTATAATGGTGTGACATCTTGTGGTTGAGCTAGTGGATGATACACAGTGCTCTGACATCCTATGTTGGGTCTAGTAGATCATAAATAATGCTTTGGCATCTTATAGTTGGACGAGTAGATGGTACATAGTGGTAGAACACTTTCCACTGGTCTTAGTAGACAGTGCACATTGGTTGGGTATTTTCTGAAGGTTTGTACACGTGATGCAAAGTGGCCAGACATTTTTGGATGGTCTAGCCCAGTGGTCTCCAAACTGCGGCTCCTTGCTTGCCTTTATCTGGCCCTTGGGGCACTTTTTTGTCCACAGATGCCAACAATGGGGCACAATTCCCCCCACTGACAAAAAAATAAAGGTGCACAATTCCTCCCAATGACACCAACGATGGGGCACAATTCCTCTCAATGACACCAACGATGGGGCACAATTCCTCTCAATGACACCAACGATGGGGCACAATTCCTCTCAATGACACCAACGATGGGGCACAATTCCTCTCAATGACACCAACGATGGGGCACAATTCCTCTCAATGACACCAACGATGGGGCACAATTCCTCTCAATGACACCAACGATGGGGCACAATTCCTCTCAATGACACCAACGATGGGGCACAATTCCTCTCAATGACACCAACGATGGAGCACAATTCCTCCCAAGGACACCAACGATGGGGCACAATTCCTCCCAAGGACACCAACGATGGTGCACAATTCCTCCCAAGTGTACCTAGGGCACATTCCTCCCAATTGTACAACGGGACACAATTCCTCCTTATGACACCAAATATGGGGTAAAATTCCTCCCACTGACACCACGATGGGGCACAATTGCTCCCAAGGATACCAACGATGGGGCACAATTGCTCCCAAGGATACCAACGATGGGGCACAATTCCTCCCAAGGACACCAACGATGGGGCACAATTCCTCTTAATGACACCAATGATGGGGCACAATTCCTCCAAGGACACCAATGATGGTGCACAATTCCTCCCAAGTGTACCTAGGGCACATTCCTCCCAATTGTACAACGGGACACAATTCCTCCTTATGACACCAAATATGGGGTAAAATTCCTCCCACTGACACCACGATGGGGCACAATTGCTCCCAAGGATACCAACGATGGGGCACAATTCCTCCCAAGGACACCAACGATGGGGCACAATTCCTCTCAATGACACCAATGATGGGGCACAATTCCTCCCAAGGACACCAACGATGGGGCACAATTCCTCTCAATGACACCAATGATGGGGCACAATTCCTCCCAAGGACACCAACGATGGGGCACAATTCCTCTCAATGACACCAATGATGGGGCACAATTCCTCCCAAATATACCTAGGGCACATTCCTCCCAATTGTACAATGGGACACAATTCCTCCTTATGACAACAAATATGGGGTAAAATTCCTCCCACTGACACCAGTAATGGGGCATTGTTTATTTCCACTGATGTCAGGAAATTTTCTACTCCCCACTGGCCACAGTCCGGCCTCCAGCTAAAATCTGAAGGACAGCAAGCCGGCCCTTTGTTTAGAAAGTTTGGAGACCCCTGGTCTAGCCAACTAGACAATGGACACATGGTCAAGGGTAAGATGTCCATTTTAGAGCATTTTGTGGTAGTTTTACTATTTAATGAACTACAGGCGGTCCCCGGGTTACAAACAAGATGGGGTCTGTAGGTTTGTTCTTAAGTTGAATCTGTTTGTAAGTCGGAACAGGTACATTTTTCAAGTGTAACTCCAGCCAAAAAAAATATTTTTAAGCTTTTTGGATAGCATAGGGAAGGGTTATCACCCCTGTAACGTTTGTTTTGATGTCTGTGTCCCTGTTCAGAAGATTTCACCTCGCTTTCTGTCCCAATGACAATTGGATTTTGAAAATTTTGGGTTGCTGTGGAAACAAGCCTTGATGATAAAGCATCAGTGGAGACACCTTTTTCCCATAATAACTCTTACAGGAGTGAATTTCCCTTCCTAGGGGTAGATTTCCTCTCACTTCCTGTTGTCTCCCTCCGTTTGTAAGTAGGAGTCGTTTGTAAGTCTGATGTTTGTAACTAGGGGACCCCCTGTACTAGCTGTAGGTGGCCATCTTGAAGTATCTTGATGATGTACATTTGAAGAACATTCTGTGGTGGGTCTAGCTGGTTAAATAAAACAGGTGCACTTCTTATAGTCTAATAGATATAAAAGCACCAAGCTATAAACAACAGAAAAAATGTGTGGGTTTAAAAGATGAATACATTTCGGTCAAGTAGATATACAGAGTAGCTGAACATCTTGAAGCTGGTATAGGTGAAGTATGCACCTCCTAGAGAATTGTAATGGATTTAGATAAATGGCTCAGAATCTTCTGGTTGACTTTTGTTGGATGTAGTTGACCTACTTTTGATTAGATATCAGTCTAGTAGGCAGCTCCATACACAGAACTCGCTAACCTACTTCTTTGGGTCTCTGGCTCCAGTTTCTGGGATAAAACACTCAAGATCTGGTCAAACTTCTTGTATCTTTCACTCTGTTCAACCGCGGCTCCTTTACTCCCCCAGAAAATCCTTAGGGAGAACTCCGTCTGGAAGGCCTCTCTCAGTTCGGGCTGAGGAACAAATCCTGCATAATAAAGACCAATAAACTGTATTATTACAAATCATCTTCTCTCACAGGAACCTGGTTAGCATAATTTTATTCTGCGATTACCTCCTTGTATTACGTTCTATTCTTCCAATGTTTCCTTCCAACCCATCTCTTAACCTTCATCTGTTTAGATAAAGTAGTTTGCTGTCCTTTTTATCACTAATATTTAAAGGGGTTGTGACAGGCCCTCCCAGGACAATTTTTATATAATTTTATAATTATTTTTTTACAAAGAGCCCCGTTGGGGGGGCTTTGGTGATGTATCAGGGGTCTAAACAAACCCCTGATGTCTCACTCCGGGACAGGGGCTTTTAGAGGGGACTGCAGGCTAGCCTCTTGCCTACTGATTATGGGCCCTGACTTTTGAGGATGCTCTATTTTTTAGGAGGTGTTTGCCTGAGGGACCTTTGGAGTAGTCTTACTTCGGATTTAAGTCCATGTCTCCCCGAAACATGCAGACTCTGGGAACTGAAGAACCCAGATTACAGATTTGGGGCCTCTATGCCCAAACCAGCAATGACTGTTTCAACCCCTCCTAGATTCACAGCAGATGTTAATATAATCGTCTCAAAACAACCTGATGCTGGGGTCTCCTTCTATGATCTGTTTGTTAAAGTGTTTATAAAGTCTCTTAAAAATAGTAAACATGTCATACTTACCTGTTCTGTGTAATGGTTTTGCACAGAGCAGCCCAGATCCTCCTCTTCTCGGGTCCCTCTTTGGCTCTCCTGGCCCCTCCCTCCTGTTGAGTGCGCCCCACAGCAAGCAGCTTTATATGGGGGCACCTGAGCCGAGCCACAGCACCCTGTGTCCATTCAGACACTGAGCCGTGGCCTGGCCCCCGCCCCCTTTCTCTCCTCCATTGGCTGACTGATTTTGATTGACAGCAGCGGGAGCCAACGCGCTGCTGTCTCAGCCAGTGAGGAAGGGAGTCCCGGGTAACCGAGACAATCCTACAACATCACTGGATTAAGATGGGGCTCAAGTAAGTATTAAGGTGGCTGAGGTGGGCTGCTGCACACAGAAGGCTTTTTATCTTAATACATAGAATGCATTAAGATAAAAAAAAACCTTCTGACTTTAAAATTACTCTAAGGTGTTGTGTGTTTATTGTTAAGTGTGTGCCTCCTAGGTGTGCATTCCCATTGTTCATTGAGTTAATTGAGTCACCTATTGTTTCTGTCTGTTGGCTAATCCTCTCGGAGGTTCCTACATAATAGGATTAGTCTTGTGTCAACTTGGTTATCTAACCATTGTCTGATGTTTTGGGTAATATTTGGTTTTATTATTCATGTGGTGACTGCCCTACTTTTGAAGTGTATAATAACCTATTTCTGTTCAATAAAGAGTCATTCCTTTGGTTTTACCTCAACATCTTGTCCGTGTACGATGCTTGTCGTAAAAGGGCTGGTGTTAGCTCTTGGTCTGCTGGAAGGGTTTGGAGGGCAGGAGGCACTGTTTGGCAGAAGCACCCAAGCGGGACGCCAAGCGGTCCATCACAGGGTTATACCAGCCAAATCTTTTAGTTCTGGATATGGTTCAGGGTTGGGGCTACTCTCAGGATTTTATTGTTGCCCGTCCCCTTGGGAAGGTCTACTCAGGTGACAAGCATCAAAGGTGGGATTTGCCCTTACATTGTAGGTCAGGAGTGTCCAACTCCAGTCCTTGAGGGCCACATACAGGCCAGAATTTTCATATAAGAAAAATCCATTTACAGACTCTTTGGGGGTGATTTACTAAAACTGGAGAGTGCAAAGTCTGGTGCAGCTGTGCATGGTAGCCAATCGGCTTCCAAGACTGACCATACATTATGCAATTCTTGTATAATTTATTATTTTATTTACCAAAACCATATAATGTGAGGTCAAACCTAAACACTTTCAATTTGTATGCAATCAGGCAGGCCCTTATACTACATATTTGACAGTAAATCTAAAGGAAATGGAATAAGAAAATCATATAATGATGTATGGCCAGCTCAACTCAAGCTTTTTATATTAAGCTTTGAAGAAAAAACCTGGAAGCTGATCGGCTGCAATGCACAGCTGCACCAGAGTTTGCACTCTACAGTTTTAGTAAATCTCCCCCTTTGTAAAAGGCACCTTCCTAAATGTACTGTTGTCTATTAGAGAAACACTATGTATGTGGATCCTGACTAGGGCTGCCACCTTTGCTTCAAGTCAAACGCGAACATTTTAGCGGAGCACAGCAAATTTTTTTTTTTTATATTATAAACTATACATATATTTTGCAATTAAATAACATTTCTAATTATATGAAGTTTATCACAGGAGTCCCCACTTACATCAGAGTCCACAGAGTTCCCCTTTTACATCTGAACTCACAGAGTTCCCTTACACTGCAGACTCTGATGTAAGGGAGAACTCTGGGGACTCTGACATAAGGGATGCTCTGGGATCCCTGATTTAAAGGGGAACACTGAGAACTCTGATGTACGGAGAGGACTCTGATGTAAGGGGGGACACTGCGGCCTCGGGTATAAAGGGGAACTCTGATGTAAGGGGTGCTCTGAGAACCCTGATTTACCTTAGTGTACTCACTCAGAGGCAGGGGAGAGAAGGGGGGGAGTGGGGAAGACAATCACAGACAGGGATGGATGGTGAGCTCACTCATACCCTTGGCAGTCAGCACCTCTCTTCCAGATGTATCTGCGGCTGCTGGACTTCAAATAGGGGGAAAAGGCGGGAGGAAGAGGAGCAGGTTGAGTCCTCTCTCCTCTCCCGTCTGTGTGTGTGTGTGTGTGTGTGTGTGTGTGGGGGGCGGGAGGGGATTGTTAGTGTTGGCTTTGGGCAGTGTAAAAGAGAGTCTAACAGACACTCTCAGGTTAGAAAACTGCAGCCAGCAACGCTGCTGGGAAGCCATAGTCCAGTCTGAATAATGTGTCCGGGTTTCAGTCGGTCTGAAACCCAGACACATGATTCAAAACCCGAACTTTACCCGGACAGGTGGCAACCCTAATTCTAACCCTTGAGGACTGAAGTTGAACACCCCTGTTGTAGAATTTTTTTAATTTTTCGCTCTTACTTCCTGTGAAATAACTCCCTCTGGGACACATACAGCAGTAAAAACTTAGCTGACTTTCTTTCCCTTGCACACTCTAATCGGAGGTTGGACTTTGAAGGACTGAGATACCTTTGAATGAATGAATACCTTTTATAGACCACTATAGTGATGGAACACTTGAATTTATTTTTTTCTGTTTGAACCATCAGGGGTGTGCACAATTGGCCTCCAGAGACACACTAATGGCCAGATCTCTGGTTCGGGATTTGTTGTTTCCAGGACAGCAGATACTGGAGACCGGAGGAGTCTACACAATGGGGAACCCCCCCATGTACTCCATGCCAAACAAAAGCTCTGAGCAACCAGCTTGTGTTGCTTGTACTGTATATATAGAAAAGAACATTTCTCAGTATGGAGTGTACCGTTAACTGTTCTGTCTTTACTCTTTGTTACTGCATAGTTGTTCAGCTGCTCCATTCTTTAAAGCAAATACGTGACCAAAAAACGTTCATACGTTCCTTGTGTTGCAATTGCCTCCAGTTGTGTTCTATTCTAGATACAGTGCCTCCAGGTGTCTTCTACTCTAGATACAGTGCCTCCAGGTGTCTTCTACTCTAGATACAGTGCCTCCAGGTGTCTTCTACTCTAGATACAGGGCCTCCAGGTGTCTTCTACTCTAGATACAGTGCCTCCAGGTGTCTTCTACTCTAGATACAGTGCCTCCAGGTGTCTTCTACTCTAGATACAGTGCCTCCAGGTGTCTTCTACTCTAGATACAGGGCCTCCAGGTGTCTTCTACTCTAGATACAGTGCCTCCAGGTGTCTTCTACTCTAGATACAGTGCCTCCAGGTGTCTTCTACTCTAGATACAGTGCCTCCAGGTGTCTTCTACTCTAGATACAGTGCTTCCAGGTGTCTTCTACTCTAGATACAGTGCTTCCAGGTGGGTTCTACTCTAGATACAGTGCTTCCAGGTGGGTTCTACTCTAGATACAGTGCTTCCAGGTGGGTTCTACTCTAGATACAGTGCTTCCAGGTGGGTTCTACTCTAGATACAGTGCTTCCAGGTGTCTTCTACTCTAGATACAGGGCCTCCAGGTGTGTTCTACTCTAGATACAGTGCCTTCAGGTGTGTTCTACTCTAAATACAGTGCTTCCAGGTGTGTTCTACTCTAGATACAGTGCCTCCAGGTGTCTTCTACTCTAGATACAGTGCCTCCAGGTGTCTTCTACTCTAGATACAGTGCCTCCAGGTGTCTTCTACTCTAGATACAGTGCCTCCAGGTGTCCTCTACTCTAGATACAGTGCCTCCAGGTGTCCTCTACTCTAGATACAGTGCCTCCAGTTGTGTTCTACTCTAGATACAGTGCTTTCCGGTGTGTTCTACTCTAAATACAGTGCTTCCAGATGAGTTCTACTCTAGATACAGTGCCTCCAGGTGTCTTCTACTCTAGATACAGTGCTTCCCGGTGTCTTCTACTCTAGATACAGTGCCTCCAGTTGTGTTCTACTCTAGATACAGTGCCTCCAGGTGGGTTCTACTCTAGATACAGTGCCTCCAGGTGGGTTCTACTCTAGATACAGTGCCTCCAGGTGGGTTCTACTCTAGATACAGTGCCTCCAGGTGGGTTCTACTCTAGATACAGTGCCTCCAGGTGGGTTCTACTCTAGATACAGTGCCTCCAGGTGTGTCCTACTCTAGATACAGTGCCTCCAGGTGTGTTCTACTCTAGATACAGTGCTTCCAGGTGTGTTCTACTCTAGATACAGTGCCTCCAGGTGTGTTCTACTCTAGATACAGTACCTCCAGGTGTGTTCTACTCTAAATACAGTGCCTCCAGGTGTGTTCTACTCTAGATACAGGGCCTCCAGGTGTGTTCTACTCTAGATACAGTGCTTCCAGGTGTGTTCTACTCTAGATACAGTGCCTCCAGGTGTGTTTTAATCTAGATACAGGGCCTCCAGGTGTGTTCTACTTTAGATACAGTGTCTCCAGGTGTGTTCTACTCTAGATACAGTGCCACAGGTGTGTTCTACTCTAGATACAGTGCCTGCAGGTGTGTTGTACTCTAGATACAGTGCCTCCAGGTGTGTTCTACTCTAGATACAGTGCCTCCATGTGTGTTCTACTCTAGATACAGGGCCTCCAGGTGTGTTCTCCTCTAGATACAGTGCCACAGGTGTGTTCTACTCTAGATACAGTGCCTCCAGGTGTGTTCTACTTTAGATACAGTGCCTCCAGGTGTGTTCTACTCTAGATACAGTGCCTCCAGGTGTGTTCTACTCTAGATACAGTGCCTCCAGGTGTGTTCTACTCTAGATACAGTGCCTCCAGGTGTGTGATTCTCAGGTCTGCTCATCTCTAGTTGATTTAATGATTCCAAAAAATTGCAGGGTACTCCAATCTGCGATCACTGACCAGCTTTTGTGGTTGCTCGCTCTGACCTGCCCCTCTCACCACACCATTGGCTCATTACTCTGATGGGCACCTTTATTATAATTGGTAGTGAGAGGTGAGATGTGTTGGTTCCAATGGAAGCTGGATGTCATGTGCAGCATGCAATTCAGAGATCCCAGGGTTGTTTAGAGATGGACAGACCCAATGTGTAGAAACAATGCAAACAATTGTTAGTACAGTGATACCTCGGTTTGCGAGTAACGCGGTATAGGAGTATTTGGCAAGACGAGCTATATTTTTAAAAAATCCTGACTTGATTTGTGAGCGCTGTCTCCCAAGAAGAGCAGGACTCAAGCCGTTGGTGTATATATTACCATATGTAGCCAGAGGTCCGGGGCCGCTGGTGGTTCCCAGCGCTTCCTGGAGAACTCGGAGACACTCCCAGCTGGGTGGGGCGGGAGTGTCTCTGAGTGCTGCGGAGCACCCGAAAGTGTTAACAGTTCCCGAGTGTCTCCGAGCATCACCAGTGCCCCTGCACCTCTGGCCACATACAGTACTGCATACACCAGCGCCCCCGCACCTCTGGCCACATACAGTACTGCATACACCAGCGTCCCCGCACCTCTGGCCACATACAGTACTGCATACACCAGCGTCCCCGCACCTCTGGCCACATATAGTACTGCATACATCAGCGCCCCCGCACCTCTGGCCACATACAGTACTGCATACACCAGCGCCCCCGCACCTCTGGTCACATACAGTACTGCATACACCAACGCCCCCGCACCTCTGGCCACATACAGTACTGCATACACCAGCGCCCCCTCACCTCTGGCCACATACAGTACTGTATACATCAGCGCCCCCGCACCTCTAGCCACATACAGTACTGCATACACCAGCGCCCCCGCACCTCTGGCCACATACAGTACTGTATACATCAGCGCCCCCACGCCTCTTGCCACATACAGTACTGTATACATCAGCGCCCCCACGCCTCTTGCCACATACAGTACTGCATGCACCAGCGCCCCCGCACCTCTGGCCACATACAGTACTGCATACACCAGCGCCCCCGCACCTCTGGCCACATACAGTACTGCATGCACCAGCGCCCCCGCACCTCTGGCCACATACAGTACTGCATGCACCAGCAGTGGTTGTGAAACGAATCCTCTGAGTTTCCATTATTTCTTATGGCGAAACTTGCTTTGATATACGAGCATTTTGGATTACAAGCATGCTTCTGGAACAAATTATGCTCGCAATCAAAGGTATTACTGTACTGTTTTCTTTTGCTACAGTCCCCCACACCCCTTTGATTTGATGTCAAGAGCCCCCCCCCACCATAAGAAGACAAGGGTCCCCCCACCATTCTTCATATGGCATGTGCTGCTGCCGGGAAGAAGCTAGGGCGGAACTGGGAAGCAGAAAGTGCAGGGTCTGGAGGAGGACCAGAGGAGGGCTGAAGTCAGTTGTCTGGAGTCTGTAGAATGCTGAGACCAGGAGGGGCAGAGACCAGCGGATGCTGTGATTGCATAGAGAGGTGCGGGATCTGAAGGAGGAGTTCTGTCCTCCTGTCTTCTGCTGAGATAGGGTGGGGGGAGCAGAGACGAGCCTCTCTGCGACTGCACGGAGAAGCGCAAATACTGGTGGAGGAGTTCTGTTCTCTCAAGACAAGGTGGGGGGGGGGGGGGCGGAGATGCAGGGGGTGCGGCTGCTGCAGGAGAGGTGCGAGGGTCACATGAAATGGCCTGGCGGACCGGATTCGGCCCGTGGGTCTTGTCTTTTGACACATTTGCTTTAGAGTGTCCCTGTGACACCACTAATTCTGAAACGCCGTCCTTCTCTTTGTCATCTACCAATCAGCTTATCATATTCTCACCTGCTAGTTTGTTCTCCGCATTATTTTGGTAAATCTTCTCATTAGCGGCGTATGCCCGCGCTGCTTGCAGTACCCGCAGGAGCCGCCCGCAGCTCTCCTCCACTGGGCCACCCCAGTCATCTTCTCCTTCCAAGGCCTTGAGAACTGGCAGGATGTATGGCACCACTATATTGGTTAATGATGGCAATGACAGGCCTGGTAAGGGGGACAGAAGAAAACGGTCTTATAAAACCTGAAATGGCATCGGAAAAAAACATTTTCTGTTTACAGAGTACGGAGATGTTTAAACCCCTCTCAGTTTTTTATTGTGCTGTTTGTACCTGCATGGGGAGGTTTACAAACCCTGTTTGTCTGGTGACCCCGGTCACCGCAACAGGAAATGACTAGAACATGTAGGGGGAATCTTCCACTTGGGACACCTCTCTGGTACAAGCTACACTATAGTGTCAAAAGTATTGAGACACCTGTCTTTACACACACATGAACTTTATTGACATCCTGGTCTTAGTCCGTAGGGTTCAATATTGAGTTGGCTCCGCCCTTTGCAACTATAAAAGCTTCAACTCTTCTGGGAAGGCCGTCCACAAGGTTTAGGAGTGTGTCTATGGGGATGTTTGACCATTCTTCCAGAAGGGCATTTGTGAGGTCAGGCACTGATGTTGGATGAGAAGGCCTGGCTCGCAGTCTTCGCTCTAATTCATCCCAAAGGTGTTCTGTCTGGTTCAGGTCAGGTGTGCAGGCCAGTCAAGTTCCTCCACACCAAACTCGCTCATCCATGTCTTTATGGACCTTGCTTTGTGCACTGGTGCGCAGTCATGCTGGAACAGGAAGGGGACATCCCCAAACTGCTCCCACAAAGTTGGGAGCATGAAATTGTCCAAAATGTCTTGGTATGCCGACGCCTTAAGAGTTCCCTTCACTAGAACTAAGGGGCCAATCCCAACCCCTGAAAAACAACCCCCAAACCATAATCCCCCCCTCCACCAAATGATTTGGACCAGTGCACAAAGCAAGGTCCATAAAGACATGGATGAGCAAGTTTGGGGTGGAGGAACTTGACTGGCCTGCACAGAGTCCTGACCTCAACCAGATAGAACACCTTTGGGATGAATTAATGCGGAGACTGCGAGCCAGGCCTTCTCGTCCAACATCAGTGCCTGACCTCACAAATGTTCTTCTGGAAGAATGGTCAAACATTCCCATAGACACACTCCTAAACCTTGTGGACGGCTTTCCCAGAAGAGTTTAAGCTGTTATAGCTGCAAAGGGCGGAGCCAACTCAATATTGAAACCCTACGGACTAAGACTGGGAGGCAAAGTTCATGTGTGTGTAAAGGCTGGTGTCCCAATACTTTTGGTAATATAGTGTACATTGAGCCCTGGTTCACACTGGTGCGACTTGACACGTCAAATCGGCGGCAATGTCACCGTCCTAATCAGTGCGACGCTGCATTTGCAGCACTGCACCGATTTCAAAAAGATGTTTCTGTACTACTTTTTTGCGATTTCGGGCTGCCATTTACATTGACATCTGTGCAGAAATCCACACAGATGTCTCTGAAATCGCGGCGGAAATCAGGACTGACATGCGGGAGTGAAATCGTGCGACTTCAGCTGATCTCGCACGCCTTCATTCCCACAGCTCCGTGTGAACCCGGGCTTAGGCCTTCGTCTACAAGATTGCATGCAGAAGGGCTTCCAGCTGCAGGTTGAGAATTATACAGACAGTACTTTTCATGTTAGACCATGCAAGCAAAAGTTACGGCAGGTACAGGAATAGTAGCTGACAAATATCGCGCAAATGTTAACCCCTTCCTGCCCCGCCGTATGCTCATAAGTAACTTGAGTAAGTATGAAAGAGCGACCGAAAACAGAGGATCCTTTCACTTGATGATGAGAGGATCGTCTGTTACTTGGCACTCCTTCATACTTGTGGTAGTACAAAGGTGGATTGTATTCTCTGCTGCCATTTATACTATATATAGATATCTATAGATATCTATATATATCTATAGATATATATAGATATCTATAGAGATATATATAGATAGATACATACATACACAAATTGCTCATGTGCCCCAGCACTGTGACATAGTTGTCATCAACAGCCCTGGGTCATAGGGTGAAGATCGGGAGCCAGTAGGATGGTCTCCTGATCATGTGATCACACAATTGAAAAGCCAATGAAATGCCTCAGCTAGGTTCAGGCATGAGGATGTCATAGACCTTCCATGGTAAGGGGTCAGTGAATATTGTGTTTTACCTGGAGATCTTAGTGTTGGGCATATTGATTTTTGCATTCTTTATTTTTGGCTATGGCAGCTTTTTTTTTTTCTTTTTATTGGACCCCATGCATCTTAATGGACGTACATTGTAAAACCACATTTTAAAAAAAAACAGACTTCCTCGATGGCTTCCCTAAACCTGAAAACATAAGTTGAATTAAAGTCTACACCAACCTTTCTCAACCTTTAAACCATAGGAACCCTTAAAATAGTTTTCAGGCCTCAGGGAACCCATGCCTAAAGCAAATCATTGGTGGTCCGTGAGAAAAACGCCTTTTATATTGGTGGTTATTAGGATCAATATTCCTTTCATTGGTGATCAGTGAGAAGAATGCCCCTTACATTGGTGATCAGTGGGAAGAATGTTCCTTACATTGGAGGTCAGTGAGAAGAATGCTCCTTACATTGGTGATCAGTGAGAAGAATGTCCCTTACATTGGTGATCAGTGAGAAGAATGTTCCTTACATTGGTGATCAGTGAGAAGAATGTTCCTTACATTGGTGATCAGTGAGAAGAATGTCCCTTACATTGGTGATCAGTGAGAAGAATGTTCCTTACATTGGTGATCAGTGAGAAGAATGTCCCTTACATTGGTGATCAGTGAGAAGAATGTTCCTTACATTGGTGATCAGTGAGAAGAATGTTCCTTACATTGGTGATCAGTGAGAAGAATGTTCCTTACATTGGTGATCAGTGAGAAGAATGTTCCTTACATTGGTGATCAGTGAGAAGAATGTCCCTTACATTGGTGATCAGTGAGAAGAATGTTCCTTACATTGGAGGTCAGTGAGAAGAATGCTCCTTACATTGGTGATCAGTGAGAAGAATGCTCCTTACATTGGTGATCAGTGGGAAGAATGTTCCTTACATTGGTGATCAGTGAGAAGAATGTTCCTTACATTGGTGATCAGTGAGAAGAATGTTCCTTACATTGGTGATCAGTGGGAAGAATGTTCCTTACATTGGTGATCAGTGAGAAGAATGTTCCTTACATTGGTGATCAGTGGGAAGAATGTTCCTTACATTGGTGATCAGTGGGAAGAATGATCCTTACATTGGTGATCAGTGGGAAGAATGTTCCTTACATTGGTGATCAGTGGGAAGAATGTTCCTTACATTGGTGATCAGTGAGAAGAATGTTCCTTACATTGGTGATCAGTGAGAAGAATGTTCCTTACATTGGTGATCAGTGAGAAGAATGCTCCTTACATTGGTGATCAGTGAGAAGAATGTCCCTTACATTGCTGATCAGTGAGAAGAATGTTCCTTACATTGGAGGTCAGTGGGAAGAATGTCCCTTACATTGGTGATCAGTGAGAAGAATGTTCCTTACATTGGTGATCAGTGGGAAGAATGTTCCTTACATTGGTGATCAGTGGGAAGAATGTTCCTTACATTGGTGGTCAGTGAGAAGAATTTTCCTTACATTGGTGGTCAGTGAGAAGAATTTTCCTTACATTGGAGGTCAATGGAAAGAATTCCCCCTCTTCCTTACAGTGGTGGTCCGTGAGAAAAACGCCTTTTATATTGGTGGTTATTAGGATCAATATTCCTTTCATTGGTGATCAGTGGGAAGAATGTTCCTTACATTGGTGATCAGTGAGAAGAATGTTCCTTTCATTGATGGTCAGTGGGAAGGAGAAGGAGGACACACCCAAGGAGCTCTCTGAGAACCAGCCTTTTTTTCAAGCCTGGGCCTTGCCTGTTAGCTTGGCCCAGGAACAATGCCTGATCCTGGGGGAGGCCCAGGGAGGGATCCCCCTGATGACATGGGGCCTAGTGAGGAGGAGGTGGAGGATCTGACTGTGGGTCCAGGCCCTGGTATGGATGCGAGTATCTTCAGACAGAAGATTGTTGATCGCTTTAGGGAAATTGGAAGGGCTGAAGAGAAACTTCAAGTTTTGAAAACTAACCATAAGAACTTCAAAGCCAAATACTTCCAGGCCTGGAGTAGAAATCGCACAGCCATGAAGCCTGAGTTACAGGAATATGAGGAAAAAGTAAAGCAGCAAACTTTATTGTTGGAAAAATTAAAAGCCAGAAGTGGAGCTTTTAAAGAAAAATTTGAGAATGAGAAGAGATTTGCCAGCCAGTCGTCAGTAAGTCGCATGGATCAGCAGCCTCAGGTTATGGATGACCCAGGTCCATCTGCCTCTGCACCTCTCCCCCCATGTAAGGCCTTGGAATCGCCAGCGGCAACCAGCCAGGGGGTTGAGAGTGAGCATGGCACCCTGACCTTCATCCGGCGGATGGAGTCACCCCTGAGAGCAGACAAGTTTGCCATTTCTGGTGATCCATCAGAAATCCCTGAGGATGAGAGGAAAGATAAACCAGGGAATGAAGATGGACCTGCACCAAACACCCTGAACATGGATGTTTCTACTCCTGCATTTGCTGAGACCAGTAGTTCCTCTATCAAGTTTGCTGCATGTGTTTCACACAGTAAGGCTGACACCAGCAAAGAGATTGCCTCACCTGAGCCTCTCTGTGTTCCAGCAGAGCTGATTGATGGTGATGGGGGAGGGGATCAGCACATTGCACCATGTGCAGTGGAAGCCATGGAGGTGTCAGACCAGCCTGCTGAAAGTCCTGTCCTGATGGAGGAGAACAGGCCAGCTGAAGATTCCACCAGCACAGCAGTGGGAACTGACACTGTTGGGAAGACTGCAGGAACTGTGAATATACCAGCAAGTATTAAGAATGACAGTAATGATAAAACTATGAATGTGGGTGGTGGTGAAGGGGTTAATACTGCTGGGAAAAATAAAAATGACATTGCTCTCCCTGCTCAGCAGAGGAAAGACTCAGCGATTGTGCAGACCAAATCTGTACAATCGATATCTGCCAGAAATGTGACAGACGGTTCAAAGCACACAAATGCTTCTTCTGCTGGGAGAAATGTGGGCAGTTATGCGTCCGTTCTGGGGAGTCGCACCAAAGAGGGTGGAGGGAATTTTAGTGGTCACAATTTGGGGGGGCTTGGTGGTGGGATGGTTGGTGGGTACAGGAGGAGGAATGTGGTTCAATTGAAGTGGGAGGGGGAGGGGACCCCACCAGTAAGGGGGAGGGTGGCTGAGTTGGTTCTGGAAATGGGGTTTAAAGCATCAGATATCTTTGCTTTGATTTGCCCAGTGGGGAGTTATGAATTTGATTTGTCCTTTGTAAAACCTGAGGGTTTGGATTTATTTTGGGAGCGATATAGGAGGTGCAAGGGCCTTCCGCAGTGGAGTGGTTTGGTGCCAAAGGTGATTTCCAGGCAGCCTCTGATAAAGTCGGTGACGATCCTGGTGCGTAACGAATCCATACCAGAGGCTGATTTGATAGTATGGCTACGCCGATATGGTGAGGTCCTCGCTCCACTGCGGAAGGTCCTTGATGAGCATGGGATATGGACAGGGGCCTGGACAGTCTCACTAAAATTGGGGGTGCTTGGAAATGTAGTTCAACACCTTCCCTGTTCAGCTTTTCTGGGGAGAGATAGGCTGACTATTTTTTACCAGGGTCAGCCTAAAGTCTGTAATAAATGTGGAGACAAAGGCCATTTTGCATCTACCTGTACCCGTAAGAAATGCTCACTGTGCCAGGATCTGGACCATTTGGCTAAGGATTGTACTGAAATTCGGTGCAATTTGTGCCAAAAGCTGGGTCATCCTTATAGTCAGTGCCCGGAGGCATTACATAACTTGCCAGGATTGGAGGCTGAGTTGCAGAGACTTGATAAGGAGGATGAGGCCGCTAAAACTGTTATTGCCCCTCCTGTTTCTGTTATATCTGTTCCAGATTCTGTTTCCCCTAGTAATGTGGTCCCTGAGTCTGTCCCTCCTGTTTCTGTTACATCTGTTGTTTCGGATTCTGTTTCCCCTAGTAATGTGGTCCCTGAGTCTGTCCCTCCTGTGTCTGTTACATCTGTTGTTTCGGATTCTGTTTCACCTAGTAATGTGGTCCCTGAGTCTGTCCCCCATGTGGTGGTCCCTAATCCTACTGTACGTAGATCCTCCAGACTGGCAGAAGCTGCTGGGGGGGCAGGTTTGGCGGATCTTCCCACTCGGCCTCCAGTCCCTGTCCCTCAGCGGCACAAACGTGGTCAGGGGAATGTGGGGGTGCAGGATGGGGGTGGGGCTGATAGAAGGGTGTCCATATCCTATGTCTCACCCTCTGTTGAGGGGGATTCGGATGATGAGGGGTGGGAGAAGTTTAGGAGGAAGAAAAAGAAGAAGAAGAGGAAGACAAGTAAAGTGGTCATTTCTTCCTCAGGGTCGGACCCAGGAGGGGTTTCTCTTGGTAATACCTTTTCAGTTTTGTCAGGTGATGATATGTCTGATATATCTTTCTCTTTATCATCCATGGATGAGGGGGAGTCACGTAGTCTGAAGAGAGCTGTTTCTGGTGATGAGAGTGTGGCAAAGGTTAAGAAACGACTACCCCAATCATCCTGATGGCAGTTCCCACTCCGATAAAGGTGGCGACCATTAATGTCGCCAGCATTAAATCTGCAAGAGCTCGTGATATTGCCTTATTTTTGCTTAGCGAGTTTGATGCCGAGATTTTATTTTTGCAAGAGACCTGGCTCAATACTTTGGCCGATGTCCATCTAGCAAAAAGGGAGTGGAGATGCGGTCCCTCCTTTTGGTCTCTTGCGGCTGAGCCCTGCAGCGGAGTTGCGGTCCTTTTTAAAACCGATATGGTAACATGCCGGCGGGTAATTGAGGTAGAAATGGGGAGATGCATGGTCTTGGACGTCTCTGTTAGGGGGCAGGACCTGCGCCTGATCAATATCTATGGACCGCAGTCAAAATGGGGCAGGAAATGCCTCCTCACAGAGATCAAGCCCTTCCTTTTTACGTCCCAGCAGGTTGTCTTTGGAGGTGATTTTAACACCATAATTAGGCCTGAAGACAGGAGAGGCTCCATAGACAGGCTGGGTTACGATAGCGTTTTTCTTAGAGATATGGTAAGACAAGCAGGCCTGGTAGATGTGCATATTAAGCACTGCCCTGGCAGCACGGGATTCACATTTCAGAGAGGGAATAGTCAGAGTAGGATAGATAGGTTTTTTTTTAAAGGAGAACTCTGCTTTCTCGGCTCCTGAGTTGAGGGCGGTGGAGTTCTCTGACCACTGTATGCTGTCTGTGACTCTGAATGCCTCGGACACTCCACCCAGGGGAAGGGGTACCTGGAAACTGAATTCGGCTCTCCTGGAAGATGTAGAGGTAAGACAATCCTTTGAGGATTTTTTTCAGGCACAGGTTTCTATTCTGGACTTTTGCAGCAGTAAGTCAGAGTGGTGGGAGCTTGTGAAACAAAGGACAATTGGACTTTTCAAGGCCATAAGTAAGAAGAAGCAGCTTGGTATGTACATTGCCTACCAGCATTTGCGGAGGAAGCTTGATCGTCTTGTCTCGTATAGAGGAGATCCAGGGGAGATCTCTGAGGTGAAGTTTCTTCTTAGGAAGTGTCAATACGACCGGCATGCCTCCTTGGTTCTGGAGAGGGATTATGGAAAATATCACTCGCCTGATCCTTACCAGAACTGTAAGCAAGGCATAGCAGTTAAGACGGTCATAGGCCTGAGGGATAGTACGGGTTCCCTGGTGAAGTCCAGATCAGGGATCCTGGAGATCTTCAGGTCATATTATGCAGACCTTCTGGGAAGAAAGGACCTTTGTCGGGACAGGATGGAAAGCTTTCTGGATTCTACTCCAGGATTGGGAAATGGTACATTGCCTTTGATGGATTTGACAGAACCAATTTCAGTGGATGAGGTAGTTCATGCTATAGAGAAGCTGGCTACCAAAAAATCGCCTGGGCCAGATGGGTTGACAGCTGAATTCTACAAGTGTTTTAAGTCCATTCTGGCTCCCTTTTTAGCAGAGGTTTATAACAGCTGTCTAGAAGAGGGTTCGCTCCCTCCCTCCATGAGGCAATCCGCTGTGATTCTTCTGTCAAAAGGTAAAGACCCCTCAATGATTGAGAACTGGCGCCCCATCAGTCTTCTTAATGTTGATAGAAAGATCCTGGCGAAGATTCTTTTTTGGCGCTTGTCGTCAGTAGCAGGCGATTTGTTGTCCAGTCATCAGCACTGCTCGGTCCAAGGTAGAAGTACCTTTTCAGCGGTTTTAGCTGTCCGGGAGGCTTTGGAACGATGCAGGGCTGCTGGATGGAGAAAGTACTTGCTGGCATTGGATCAGGCGAAGGCTTTTGATAGAGTCAATCACGAGTACCTGTATTTGCTACTTGGTAGATACGGCCTGCAGGGGAGGTTTATAGATTGGCTGAAGACATTATATAGAGGGGCTGAGAGCTTCCCACTGGTTAATGGTTGGGTTGGACGGCCTTTTGAGGTTAGCTCTGGTGTGCGCCAGGGATGTCCTCTGAGCCCCCTGTTATATGTATTCGCAATCGACCCCTTCATAAGAAGGCTAGAGAGTGGATCTTTGTGTGGGGTGCCTTTGGGCATTGCTGGTGTGCCGCCTCTGAAGGTCGTGGCCTATGCCGATGATGTGTCTGTTATTGTCTCTGGGACAGAGGAGGCGCAGGAGGTGGTCTCTATGATAGAGCAGTACACGGAGGCTTCTGGTTCTAAAGTCAACCATGAAAAGAGTGAAGTTTTCTGGATGGGTGAGGAGGGTGAAAGCTTCGAACTTCCGGATGCCTTCCCAGAGCCCCAGCAGGAAATTAAAGTGTTGGGCATCAAATTTGGTCCTGGTGACTATGGTCTTTGAAATTGGGAAAGCAGGTTGGTGTGTGCCAATGCCAAAGTAGCAAGCTGGAAGAAATGGAAGCTTTCCTTGAGAGAGAGGGTTGACTTGATCAAAACGTACCTGGTCCCAATCTTTTTGTATGTCAGCTTCGTCTGTATCTTGCCAGCATCTCTCTATGCAAGGGTGTACAGCTGTTTTTTCCAACTGTTATGGGGAAGTAGGCTGAACCTGATCAAACGCAATGTAACTTACCTGTCTAGGCGGGAGGGTGGCCTAGGAATGGTCAACCCAATAGTTTTCTTTTCTCTGCTCTTTTTAAAGTACAATCTTGGTAACATGCTAGCAGAAAACCCGCCGGGATGGGTGGGCATTTTTCAGTCTTGTTTTAGGCCTTTTCTGCGATGCTGGGAAGATGGCGGGCCAGTGAAAAGTCTGAGAGTCCGACATGGCAAGCTCCCGGCTTATGTTGCCCCGTGTCTGAAAATACTTCGGCAGTGGCAGGTGACAGTGGAGGATATCAAGTCCCTCCCCAGGAAGCTTCTGGAGAAGAGGATTTTGAGCTCTGCTTTCAGTGTGTCACTGGCCTTAAGGGATTGCCCAGGCTCTGTAATGAGGGAAGGGTTGCGTTTAATCAATTTAGAAAGAATCCCCTTGAAATTTAGGGATCAAGCCTGGCTCGCTTTCCATGGAAGGCTCTATGTCAGAGGGAACTTGAAGCATCGCCCTGTGGATGATCGGGATTGTCCTAGAGCGGAGTGTGTTGGTAAAGTGGAGTCTATGGACCACTTTTTGCTGCAGTGTCCCTTTAACATAGAGGTGTATAAAAGGGTGGGGAGGGCTCTAGGCATCCCCTTTTTCTATCGCATGAGTTATGCGGAGTGGGTGTACGGGGCATTCCCGACTTGCTGGGATTTTGATTTGGATACACTGTTTTTAGTTAGTATAGTTGTCCGTTACTTCACATGGAATGCACGGTGCCAGATTACCCTGCGGAAAAAAGTCCTCTCTGTTGAGGTGGTGGTGCACGATATTCTGGGTGAGGTTGGGAAAATTCGGGGTCTTGAGAGGGGCAGGGAGCCTCGGGCAGTCTGGAAAAAGGCGTGGAGGAATATCAGACCTGCCTTTGGTGAACTGCCCATCTCTGGGTGAGGTGCTCCTTTTCTTTTTCTGTTTCTTTCACTCCCTTAGCTTTTGTTGGTTAGTATCTTCTTTTTGAAGAAGGGCTGCATGCATAATGGGTGCGGGTTTGTTTCTTGACCTCACAGTTTGGATGTCTGGTGTATTGGTGTGAGTTGTAGTGAGATTATCCCCAATAATGACATGTTCATGATGAGTTTTGTTTTTGCTGTAAAGTCATTTTTTGTTTGAGAGCAGATTTGCTATATTTATTTTCATTTATGTATATTATATATAGTGATTTTATGCTTATTGATTGCAAGACTTTTAATAAAGAAAAATTGGGAAGAATGTCCCTTACATTGGTGATCAGTGAGAAGAATGCTCCTTACATTGGTGGTCAGTGAGAAGAATTTTCCTTACATTGGTGATCAGTGAGAAGAATGTTCCATACATTGGAAGTCAATGGAAAGAATTCCCCCTCTTCCTTACAGTGGTGGTCCGTGAGAAAAACGCCTTTTATATTGGTGGTTATTAGGATCAATGTTCCTTACATTGGTGATCAGTGAGAAGAATGTTCCTTACATTGGTGATCAGTGAGAAGAATGTTCCTTACATTGGTGATCAGTGAGAAGAATGTTCCTTACATTGGTGATCAGTGAGAAGAATGTCCCTTACATTGGTGGTCAGTGGGAAGAATGTTCCTTACATTGGTGATCAGTGAGAAGAATGTCCCTTACATTGGTGGTCAGTGGGAAGAATGTTCCTTACATTGGTGGTCAGTGGGAAGAATGTTCCTTACATTGGTGGTCAGTGGGAAGAATGTTCCTTACATTGGTGATCAGTGAGAAGAATGTTCCTTACATTGGTGATCAGTGAGAAGAATGTCCCTTACATTGGTGGTCAGTGGGAAGAATGTTCCTTACATTGGTGATCAGTGAGAAGAATGTCCCTTACATTGGTGATCAGTGAGAAGAATGTCCCTTACATTGGTGATCAGTGAGAAGAATGTTCCTTACATTGGTGATCAGTGAGAAGAATGTCCCTTACATTGGTGGTCAGTGGGAAGAATGTTCCTTACATTGGTGATCAGTGAGAAGAATGTTCCTTACATTGGTGATCAGTGAGAAGAATGTTCCTTACATTGGAGGTCAGTGGGAAGAATGTCCCTTACATTGGTGATCAGTGAGAAGAATGCTCCTTACATTGGAGGTCAGTGAGAAGAATTTTCCTTACATTGGTGGTCAGTGAGAAGAATTTTCCTTACATTGGTGATCAGTGAGAAGAATGTTCCATACATTGGAGGTCAATGGAAAGAATTCCCTCTCTTCCTTACAGTGGTGGTCTGTGAGAAAAACGCCTTTTATATTGGTGGTTATTAGGATCAATATTCCTTTCATTGGTGATCAGTGAGCAGAATGCTCCTTACATTGGAGGTCAGTGAGAAGAATGTTCCTTACATTGGTGATCAGTGAGAAGAATGTCCCTTACATTGGTGGTCAGTGGGAAGAATGTTCCTTACATTGGTGATCAGTGAGAAGAATGTTCCTTACATTGGTGATCAGTGAGAAGAATGTTCCTTACATTGGTGATCAGTGGGAAGAATGTCCCTTACATTGGTGGTCAGTGGGAAGAATGTTCCTTACATTGGTGATCAGTGAGAAGAATGTTCCTTACATTGGTGATCAGTGAGAAGAATGTTCCTTACATTGGTGGTCAGTGGGAAGAATGTTCCTTACATTGGTGGTCAGTGGGAAGAATGTTCCTTACATTGGTGATCAGTGGGAAGAATGTTCCTTACATTGGTGATCAGTGAGAAGAATGTCCCTTACATTGGTGATCAGTGAGAAGAATGTCCCTTACATTGGTGATCAGTGAGAAGAATGTCCCTTACATTGGTGATCAGTGAGAAGAATGTCCCTTACATTGGTGATCAGTGGGAAGAATGTCCCTTACATTGGTGGTCAGTGGGAAGAATGTTCCTTACATTGGTGATCAGTGAGAAGAATGTCCCTTACATTGGTGATCAGTGAGAAGAATGTTCCTTACATTGGAGGTCAGTGGGAAGAATGTCCCTTACATTGGTGATCAGTGGGAAGAATGCTCCTTACATTGGAGGTCAGTGAGAAGAATGTTCCTTACATTGGTGATCAGTGAGAAGAATGTTCCTTACATTGGAGGTCAGTGGGAAGAATGTCCCTTACATTGGTGATCAGTGAGAAGAATGCTCCTTACACTGGTTTTTAGTGGGAAGAATGTTCCTTACATTGGTGATCAGTGAGAAGAATGTTCCTTCCATTGGTGATCAGTGAGAAGAATGTTCCTTACATTGGTGATCAGTGAGAAGAATGTTCCTTACATTGGTGATCAGTAGAAGAATGTTCCTTACATTGGTGATCAGTGAGAAGAATGTTCCTTACATTGGTGATCAGTGAGAAGAATGTTCCTTACATTGGTGATCAGTGAGAAGAATGCCCCTTACATTGGTGATCAGTGAGAAGAATTTTCCTTACATTGGTGGTCAGTGAGAAGAATTTTCCTTACATTGGAGGTCAATGGAAAGAATTCCCCCTCTTCCTTACAGTGGTGGTCAGAGTGCCAATCATATAGTCAGCTAAAAAGATTATTGATGTTATGCTGCTGGCTCTGTCAAGTGGCGTTGGCCCCGGAACTATGAAGAACCATCAGATGGAAAGCCAATCCTCCAGAGCTCAAGGAACCCCCTGCCAATCTTTGGAGAAACCCCATGGAACCCTGGTTGATAATGGCTACTCTATACAGTAATTTTTTTTGCACATTCAGTTGTTCATGGGCATCATAACTCTTCCTCTTTGACAAATCTTTTAAAGTAGGGAAATTAGCTTTAATGTTACCTTTGTAGGTATTTATTACCTAAGTGGCTCTCATAGAGAAAGCTCATATATCGCTGCTGAGTTATTTATAGCTGTCTATGGAATGTTTGCATTCCGTGTACTTTTCACACAAACACAACACAGCTGATAAATAATGTATTGATCGTGCTGTCAGATTTATAAGGGAAGGTGGCATTGGGTGTGAAGGTCACAGAGGGTATGAGGACAATTCTAAAGTTTATGTCGTAGGAGAAAGATAACTTACATTCCTCCATTTCCCGTAAGGCCGGTTTCAGCTGTTTGTGGAAAGCGATGGCGCTGTCGGTGTGCGTTTGTCGGAGCGATTGCCATGTTTGTTCCAGGCGGGCAACCTGGAATAAAAATGTAGCGGTCTCAGAGATTGCTTCTGATAGGTGGATAAGCACAAGAAGCCTATTCTTGCCTTAAACAGCTTAATGCTTGGCCAAAAAATTGTTCCTTTTTACTATCCCAGAAACTTGGGTTGTATGGAAAAATTTGAAACTTGGTGAATAGATTATATTCTATTTTAATATTCTTCCATCATAAAATTGTGTTTCCAGTATACCCAATCTCTTAAAATTGTGTTTCCAGTATACCCTCTCCACCTAAACGGGTGTTCCAGCACAGGGCTGATGTTAGAAACCACGGGGCTCCATACAGACAACCTGACACAGGGAACCCCATACAGACAACCTGACACGGGGCCCCACACGGACAACCTGACACAGGGAACCCCATACAGACAACCTGACACGGGGCCCCACACAGACAACCTGACACGGGGCCCCACACAGACAACCTGACACAGGGCCCCATACAGACAACCTGACACGGGGCCCCATACAGACAACCTGACACGGGGCCCCACACGGACAACCTGACACGGGGCCCCACACGGACAACCTGACATGGGGAACCCCATACAGACAACTTGACACAAGGCTCCATACAAACAACCTGACACGAGGCCCCACACGGACAACCTGACACGGGGAACCCCATACAGACAACCTGACTCGGGGCCCCACACGGACAACCTGACACGGGGAACCCCATACAGACAACCTGACTCGGGGCCCCACACGGACAACCTGACACGGGGCCCCACACGGACATTCTGACACGGGGCTCCATACGGTCAACCTGACGATTCTTCAGTTATGAATGAACACAGTGAGTGATCGGTACAGATCATTCATTGTGTTAATTTAGGAAAGGAAGGGGCTGGTAAATATGAAGGATCCTGTTGTGTGCTTGCAGCTGCCGATGGGAAGAAGAGGAGGGAAGCCAGCAGCGCTGCGGAGGTAGGGGGAGCACACAGGGAGAAATGTATGGTTCAAAGGGAGGTTGACCGACATGGGTGGCAATCACTGGAACCAATCCCCTGTATGGCTCTCTGCAGCAGCTGAAAGCCAACAGGTGGTAGAGGAGGGGAAGCCTGCTTTCAGCTGCTGCAGAGAGCCATACAGGGGATTGGTTCCAGTAAGTGCCCCCCTGCCACACCGATTACCCTCCCTGCCCACATCTGAGTCACTCTGCTGCCTGGGCACCCCTGCCAACCTGGGCACCATACAGGAGGACTGGTGTTACCCCTTTATTTATGGCCCTGTCCCAGCATACCCTCTCCCTTAATCATTGTGTTCCCAGCAGCTCCTTCCTCTTAAAAACAGTTTTCCCAGTGTCCCCCGTGTCTTTAAAATTGTGTTCCCAGCATCCCCTCTCTCTCTTAAACAAAATATGTTCCTAATGTCCTCTCTTCCTTAAAAATTGTGTCCCCACCATCCCTTCGCCCTTAAAAATTGGGTTCCCAACATCCCCTGTCTCTTTAAAATTATATTCCCAGCATCCTTTCCCACCCTAAAATTATGTTCTCAGCATCCCCTCCCCCTTAAAAAAAATGGGGTTCCCAACATCTGGGCCTCGTCCTTACCTGGGGCATCGTCAGGGCCTTCATAACAGCAGAAAAGCCAAAAAGATCTCCAGCAAAGTCCTTCAACTCCATGGCTAGATGGATAATACGGTGCAGGGTGTGCGCTCTCTCGGTCACCGCTCCGGTGCAGCCCAGGACATCCACAGCTATCCCCAGAGAGAGCAGGTGGTGCCTAGGGACGGGGGGAGAAGGTAGAATAAACATTCACATTCTACATACCCGGTACTCTTGATTTTGACCATTTGCGCTATATAAAGGTTTTACTCCCGCTGACAACCAAGCCTGAGACATTGTTACTCCTACTAACATTGGGTCATTTTCTACCCCTGCTGGCTACAGTCCGGCCCTCCTAAAGTCCAATGCCCAGTCCGGCCCTCCTAAAGTCCAATGCCCAGTCCGGCCCTCCTAAAGTCCAATGCCCAGTCCGGCCCTCCTAAAGTCCAATGCCCAGTCCGGCCCTCCTAAAGTCCAATGCCCAGTCCGGCCCTCCTAAAGTCCAATGCCCAGTCCGGCCCTCCTAAAGTCCAATGCCCAGTCCGGCCCTCCTAAAGTCCAATGCCCAGTCCGGCCCTCCTAAAGTCCAATGACCAGTCCGGCCCTCCTAAAGTCCAATGACCAGTCCGGCCCTCCTAAAGTCCAATGACCAGTCCGGCCCTCCTAAAGTCCAATGACCAGTCCGGCCCTCCTAATGTCCAATGCCCAGTCTGACCTTCCTAAAATACAATGCCCAGTCCAGCCCTCTTAAAGTCCAATGCCCAGTCCGGCCCTCCTAAAGTCCAATGCCCAGTCCGGCCCTCCTAAAGTCCAATGCCCAGTCCGGCCCTCCTAAAGTCCAATGACCAGTCCGGCCCTCCTAAAGTCCAATGACCAGTCCGGCCCTCCTAATGTCCAATGCCCAGTCCGACCTTCCTAAAATCCAATGCCCAGTCCGGCCCTCTTAAAGTCCAATGCCCAGTCCGGCCCTCCTAACGTCCAATGCCCAGTCCGGCCCTCCTAAAGTCCAATGCCCAGTCCGGCCCTCCTAAAGTCCAATGCCCAGTCCGGCCCTCCTAAAGTCCAATGCCCAGTCCGGCCCTCCTAAAGTCCAATGCCTGGTACACATGATGAGATTATCGGACGAATGATCGTTTTTTTTTTTTTTTGCATGCTATTTTCAGATCGAACCTGAAGAGTTTACTAAAGTCATGAAAATACGACAGAATAAAAATTCAGAAGTGATATCATGTGTTGTAATGTATTTGTATTGCATTTTCGAATGACAACTGTACTGATTAAACGAAAAAAAAAATAATGTCCAATCACAGCTGATCACATGCAAACAAGGAAATGCCAGTTATTGGCTCTACTCTTCTCACACTGACAGCGGGTGAGGAGAGGCGAGCAGATCAGCGGCATTTCCTCACAGGGGAGATCTGCACAGATAATCAGTGCAGACCCAGCAGTGATTCCGATCTGTACCCATCAGTGATGCCAGTCAGTGCCGCCTATCAGTGCTGCATATTAGTGCCTCCTCATCAGTGCCCATCAGTGCAGCCTCATCAGCACGAAAAATTACTTTTTTATAAAATTTTCTGATAGATACTAAGAAAAACTTTTTTTTTTTTTTTCATTTTTTTGTAGTTTTTTTTTAGCAAAAAAGAAAAAAAAGCGATTAAATACCACCAAAAGAAAGCTCTATTGTGGGAAAAAAAAAATATAAAAATTTCATATGGGTACAGCGTTGCATGACCGCGCAATTTTAAGTCATTTACAGTGTGACCGCGCTTAACCGCTTAAGGACCGGAAGATTTTCCTGCTCAATGACCAGGCCATTTTTTTTGCGATTCGGCACTGCGTCGCTTTAACTGACAATTGTGCGGTCGTGCGGCGTTGCACCCAAACAAAATTGACGTCCTTTTTTTCCCACAAATAGAGCTTTCTTTTGGTGGTATTTGATCGCCTCTGCGGTTTTTATTGTTTGCACTATAAACAAAAAAAAAAGCGACAATTCTGAAAAAAACGCATTTTTTTTAAAGTTTTTGCTATAATAAATATCACCCCAAAATATATAAAAAAAACCTATTTTTTTCCTCAGTTTAGGCCGATATGTATTCTTCTACATATTTTTTGATAAAACAATCGCAATAAGCGTATATTGATTGGTTTGCGCAAAAATTTATAACGTCTACAAAATAGGGGATAGTTTTATGGCATTTTTATTTATTTATTTTTTTACTAGTAATGGTGGCGATCTGCGATTTTTAGTGGTACTGCAACATTACGGCGGACACATCAGACACTTTTTGACACATTTTTGGGACCATTGACATTTATAGAGCGATCAGTGCTATAACAATGCACTGATTACTGTGTAAATGTCACTGGCAGGGAAGGGGTAACACTAGGGGGCGATCAAGGGGTTAACTGTGTTCCCTAGGGAGTGATTCTAACTGTGAGGGGGATGGGACTGACCAGAGGAGGAGCCAGATCGCTGTTCCTACTTAGTAGGAACACACGATCTGTCTCTGTTCCCCTGACAGAACCGGGATTTGGGTGTTTACACACCCAAATCCCCCATATTGGCTCTCGTGCCCGCGATCGCGGATGGCCTGGCAGTGATCGCGCCCGCCAGCTAGGCGCATCAGGTCCCCCACCGTGCAGCGGGAGCATGCGCCTGCTATGGGTCTTAAAGTGGACAACGTACCCATACGGGGGTTTCGCGGGAACATGCCACTTTGCTGACATATATCGGCATGAGCCGGTCGGCAAGTGGTTAAAACTGAAAATTGGCCTGGGCAGGAACAGGGTAAAAGTGTCCGATATTGAAGTGGTTAATGACATCCCAGTCTTAGTCTGTAGGGTTCAATATTGAGTTGGCTCCGCCCTTTGCAGCTATAACAGCTTCAACTCTTCTGGGAAGGCCGTCCACAAGGTTTACGAGGGTGTCTATGGGAATGTTTGACCATTATTCCAGAAGAGCATTTGTGAGGTCAGGCATTGATGTTGGACAAGAAGGCCTGGCTTGCAGTCTCGGCTCAATTTCATCCCAAAGGTGTTCTATCAGGTGGAGGTCAGGACTCTGTGCAGGCCAGTCAAGTTCCTCCACCCCAAACTCGCTCCTCCATGTCTTTATGGACCTTGCTTTGTGCACTGGTGAGCAGTCATGTTGGAGCATCTGGTCTATATCATTTGGTGGAGGGGGGATTATGGTGTGGGGTTGTTTTTCAGGGGTTGGACTTGGCCCCTTAGTTCCAGTGAAGGGAACTCTTAAGGCGTCAGCATACCAAAACATTTTGGACAATTTCATGCTCCCAACTTTGTGGGAACAGTTTGGGGACGGCCCCTTCCTGTTCCAACATGACTGCACACCAGAGCACAAAGCAAGGTCCATAAAGACATGGATGAGCGAGTTTGGAGTGGAGGAAGTTGACTAGCCTGCACAGAGTCCTGAATGTCCACAAGGTTTAGGAGTGTGTCTATGGGAATGTTTGACCATTCTTCCAGAGGAGCATTTGTGAGGTCAGGCATTGATGTTGGACGAGAAGGCCTGGCTTGCAGTCTCGGCTCAAATTCATCCCAAAGGTGTTCTATCAGGTGGAGGTCAGGCCAGTCAAGTTCCTCCACCCCAAACTCGCTCATCCATGTCTTTATGGACCTTGCTTTGGCCTTCTCGTCCAACATCAGTGCCTGACCTCACAAATGCTCTTCTGGAAGAATGGTCAAACCTTCCCATAGACACTCCTAAACCTTGTGGACGGCCTTCCCAGAAGAGTTGAAGCTGTTATAGCTGCAAAGGGCGGAGCCAACTCAATATTGAACCCTACGGACTAAGACTGGGATGTTATTAAATTTCATGTGTGTGTAAAGGCAGACGTCCCAATACTTATGGTAATATAGTGTATAGGTGTGTTGGGGAACTGATTGTAATCAGACTGATAAAATGATAGAAATTAGAATGAATTTTAATAGATCCTTTACATTTCTAACTGATCGATCGTTCTTTTGATCAATGTTTTCAAAATGTGGGAACAATACTTTGATTGGGGTCGATTTGCTAAAACTGGAGACCCTGGTGCCGCTGTGCACGGTAGCCAATCGGCGTCTAACTTCGGCTTGTTCAATTAAGCTTTGACAAAAAAAAAAAAAAAAAAAAAAAACCTGAATGCTGATTGGCTACCATACACAGCTGCGCCAGATTTCGCACCCTCCAGTTTTGGTAGATGAGCTCCATTGTGTTGCATTGTACGATATTCATATCCATGGTCGATCGCTTGTTTCCAATCTCTCGTATCGATCCCCATTTGCTTTGTGTACGGTTGCCCAGCTTTTCGGGTTTTCCGTACACTTTAAGGCTGGGGGGGGGGGGGGGGGGGGGGGGCGGGGAACCTAAATTCTCAGTACAGATCCCTGTTTGTACAATTTCGGTAGGAAATTACAAGGCGATGGCATTCCACATTGGCCCGTATTCTTTGTTGTGTTTAGTTGCTCCGGTTACAGTAAAAGCCGGTTAACAATAGTCCACTGATCTGCAACCCTTCACTGCCAGGAAGAGCATTTCATATCTCTCTGGGAAACCTTTCATAACAGCTGTGGAAGCTGCAGTGCCAAAGACACACATTTCCCGCACAGCCCTCTATAAAAGTACAACTAAAAGCAAAACTTTTTTTTTGGATAGCAATTGTCAGTTAAAGTAACGCAAAAAAAAAAATGGCCTGGTCATGAAAGGGGGGTAAATTCGGAGCTGAACTGGTTAAAGTATAACTAATGCCCCCGTACGCACGAGCGGAATTTCCGTCAAAAAAAAAAAGTGTGATCTGGAGCTTTTGGTCGGATATTCCGACCGTGTGTACGCTCCATCCAACTTTTTCTGTCTGAATTTCCGCCAGCAAAAGATTGAGAGCTGGTTCTCTATTTTTCCGAAAGTTCTTGACGGAAATTCCGTTCGTCTGTAATGCAATTCCGACGCGCAAAAAAAAAAAAAAAAAAAACACGCATGCTCAGAAACAATTCGATGCATGCTCGGAAGCATCGAAGTTCATTTTCTCGGCTCGTCGTAGTGTTGTACGTCACGGCGTTCTTGACGGTCGAAAGTTCTGAGAACTTTTGTGTGACCGTGTGTATGCAAGGCAAGCTTGAGCGGAATTCCAAGATTTTTCAGACGGAAATTCCGCTCGTGTGTACGGGGCATAACTTTCACTTCCTGTTGTGGCTATGGGACAGGAAGTGAAGGGAAATCTGCCAAAAAGAACAAAGAGGGCAAAAAAAAAAAAACATCCACAGAATCTCTTTCTTCTATTCCAACCTCACCGTCATGGGCAAGACCAAAGAGCTGTCAGAGGACGTCAGGGACAAGATTGTAGACCTGCACAAGGCTGGAATGGGCTACAAGACCATCAGCTAGAAGCTTGGTGAGAAGGAGACAACTGTTGGAGTGATTGTTCGCAAATGGAAGAAATACAAAATAACCATCAATTGCCCTCGGTTTGGAGCTCCACCCCATGAGTTTGCCTCATGGGGTGAGGATGATCATGAGAAAAGTGAGGGATCAGCCCAGAACTACACAGGAGGAGCTTGTGAATGATCTCAAGGCATTTGGGACCACAGTCACCAAACAAACCATTGGTAACAAATGCAAGGTCCCCCTCCTCAAGAAGACACATGTACAGCCCATCTGAAGTTTGCCAATGAACATCTAAATGATTCAGAGAAGGATTGGGAGAATGTGATGTGATGTGGTCAGATGAGACCAAAATTGAGCTCTTTGGCATTAACTCAACTTGCTGTGTTTGGAGGAAGAAAAATGCTGACTATGACCCTAAGAACACCATCCCTACAGTCACACACAGAGGTGGAAACATGATGCTTTGGGGCTGTTTCTCTGATAAAGGTACAGGCTGACTTTGCCGCATTGAGGGGCCAATGGACGGGGCCATGTATTGTAAAATCTTAGATAAGAACCTTCTTCCCCCAGAATACTGAAGATGGGTCGTGGATGGATCTTCCAGGCCTGACAATGACCCAAAACATACCGCCAAGGCAACAAAGGAGTGCCTCAAGAAGAAGCACATTAAGGACATGGAGTGGCCTAGCCAGTCTCCAGACCTTAATCCTATAAAAAATTTATGGAGGGAGCTGAAACTTCGAGTTGCCAAGAGACAGCCAAGAAACCTTAAGGATTTAGAGAAGATCTGTAAAGAAGAGTGGACCAAAATCCCTCCTGAGATGTGTGCAAACCTGATCACCAACTACAAGAAACGTCTGACCTCTGTGATCGCCAACAAGGGTTTCTCCACCAAGTACTAAGTCATGTTCTGCTTGGGGGTCAAATACTTATTTTACTCACTGAACTGCATCTCAGTTTATAACATTTGTATTGTGTTTTTTCTGGATTTTTGGTTGATATTCTGTCTCTTTCATATAAAATACACCTATGATAAAAATTATAGACCCTTCATTTCTTTGTAAGTGGGCAAACTTACACAATCTGCAGGGGAGACGATCATTAATTCCCCCCCCCCACTGTAGATTCATCCTCTATTTTTGTCCTGCTAACCACCGTCACCGAAACAGAAAGTGATGAGAAATCCAACATTATACAGGTAACAGTAATTCATGCATGAAGGTAATTTAAAGGTGTGTGTGTGAGTGTCTGCCTCCTGTAATTCTCTGCCTAGGACTCAAAGTAGGGAGGAAGGGCTGACACCATGAGCCAATCAGATTCTGCTGTTGTGCACATGTGCAGACAGGGAACATGCTGACAGGAGCAGTGAGCGCTGATGGCTCACCCCGCGGCTTATATTTTAACCACTTCAGCCCCGGAAGAATTCACCCCCCTTCCTGACCAGAGCACTTTTTGCGATTCACCACTGTGTCTCTTTAACTGACAATTGCGCGGTCGTGACGACGTTGCACCCAAACAAAATTGACGTCCTTTTTTTCCCCCACAAATAGAGATTTCTTTTGGTGGTATTTGATCAACTCTTTTTTTTTTTTTTTTTTTTTTTACGCTATAAACAAAAAAAAAAGAGCGACAATTTTGAAAAAAAACGCAATATTTTTTACTTTTTGCTATAATAAATATCCCCAAAAAATATATAAAAAAACTAATTTCTTTCTCAGTTTAGGCCGATATGTATTCTTCTACATATTTTATTGATTGGTTTGTGCAAAAGTTATAGCGTCTACAAAATAGGGGGTAGATTTATGGCATTTTTATTCAAGTTTTTTTTTTTTTTATTAGTAATGGCGGCGATCTGCAATTTTTATTGTGACTGCGACATTATGGCGGACACATCGGACACTTTTGACACCATCTTGGGACCATTGTCATTAATACAGCGATCAGTGCTATAAAAATGCACTGATTACTGTGTAAATGACACTGGCAGGGAAGGAGTTAAACACTAGGGGGGGGGGGGCGATCAAGGGGTCAAGTGTGTCCCAGGGAGTGATTCTAACTGTGGGGGGGATGGGCTCGCTACAACATGACGGCGATCACTGCTGCCGGTGACAGGGAGCAGTAGATCTCTGTCATGTTGCAAGGCAGAACAGGGAAATGCCTTTTTTTTTTTTTTTTTTTTTTTTTTTTAACAGAAGGAATGTTTATTGAAGTATTTAGATATTATACATGAGATCAGTAATTATAACAGTATCAAATATCCATATGACAATATCGGAAATGCCTTGTTTACATAGGGATCTCCCTGTTCTGCGGCTCCGTGTCACGATTGCGCCCCCCGCCCCCCCCGGCGGACATCGAGCCCGCGGAACCCGTGGGTACGCTCACGGAGTACGCGCCGGGCGGTGGCACGTGCGCGCCCACTAAAAGGGGACATACAGGTACGCCCATTTGCCCAGCCGTGCCATTGTTGCCGACGTACATCGTCGCGCGCTGGTCGGCAAGCAGTTAAGCAGTCACAGGCTAGGGGGTGTTGTTAAGGGCCTGTCTATGCTATCTGGCAGGGGTGTCTGAATCACAAGACTGGCTCAACACAACTACAGTCCCTTTATGCATTTCAATGATGCATTTAGTCCTCTGGCTGGTATTCCGCTTAATCGTGTGGTGTAGGCACAGACACAGCTTGCCTATAACTTTACCTTACAGTAGAATTAGAATTCATTTAAAGTGGAGTTCCACCCACTTTTACAACTCTTCAGCATCCCTCACTAAACTGCGCACTGTAAACGAATTGGATATTTTTTTATTTTTTTTCTCAGCACCTCCTGTATATCTGCTGTATTCATTTTTCACTTCCTCCTCCCTGGCCGCGGCCCATCGCATCATTTCCTGTTTGCAATGCCTTCTGGGAAGGGGTGGCAACTTCCTCTAACACTGCTGGTGCTTTGGAAACCTGACCTGAAACCTATTACACTGCTTGTGCTGCACTGAGCATGTGCGAGATCTGCAAGGATGAGATCCAGGAAGAAATACAGTCTGGCTTCAGATGCCCACACTTAAGATGGCCACGGCCTGCTGTAAGTTTATAAAATAACAAACTACTGCTATAAACTAACAAAACAGACCTTAGTTTACAGACTAACTTTACTAGAATACATCAAGCTTGTGTATTATAGGGGTATTTTTATTTAAAAAGTATCATTTCAGCCGGAACACCACTTTAATGTTGGATCTCTAGTTTAGGACATCAGAGTGGCCCTCAGAATGGGCCTCCTTTGCAACATGAGCAGCAAAAAAAGTCATTGTGGCCAAAAAAAATAAATAAAATAAAAATCAGCCACTCCTTATTAACGGGCCTCCATGACTCTTTTCTACTACTCCGTCCATTCCCTTCATTCTTCCTTCCATTGGAGGGAAGAGAAGATGTGACTCATTTGTCCCCCATGGGATTATTACTGACCTCTCCAGAAGATCCCGTCTCAGCTGCTGTCCGTAGGGTAACGTCAGCAGTTCAAGGCCTGACTTCACCCCCATACTCCTCTGCTGCTCCTTGGTCATCCCCCAGATACGAATTTGCTGTGAAAAACGGAAAATACAATTTTTACTGACAGATGTTCGTTTAGAGGAGGATATAACATTTCCAACGGCGAGGCCACTCATTTCACATATTCGAGTATCGTAGGGTTTTTAGTGTGCCTGCTTCAGATTCCTAGTTCTATGTCATGATGACCTCTTTGTCCAATTTATTAGGTTTTTATTGACTTTTTTTTTTTTTTGTGATAAAAAGGATGGCCTTTAACATCAAAGGTGAACTCTGGGAATTAGAGTGAACCCCACCACCCAAAGTACTGAAAGGGTTACAGTGCCTTGAAAAAGTATTCATATCCCCTTGAAATTTTCCACATTTTGTCGTGGTACAACCAAAAACGTAAATGTATTTTATGTGATAGACCAGGGTTCTCCAAACTACGGCACTCCAGCTGTTTTGAGGGACTACACGTCCCATGAGCCATTGTAAAACTTTGACATTCACAGACAGGACTAGGCATGATGGGAATTGTAGTTCCTGAACAACTGGAGGGCCGCAGTTTGGAGACCCCTGTGATAGACCAACACAAAGTGGCACATAATTGTGAAGTGGGAGGAAAATTATAAATGATACAAATAAATATGTGAAAAGTGTGGGAGGGCATTTGTATTCAGCCCCCTTTACTCCGATACCCCTAACTAAAATCTAGAGGAACCAAGTGCCTTCAGAAGTCACCTAATAATGGTAAATAGAGTCCACCTGTGTGTAATTTCATCTCAGTATAAATACAGCTGTTCTGTGAAGCCATCAGAGGTTTGTTAGAGAACCTTAGTGAACAAACAGCATCATGAAGGCCAAGGAACACACCAGACAGGTCAGGGATAAAGTTGTGGAGAAGTATAAAGCAGGGTTAGGTTATAAAAAAAATATCCCAAGCTTTGAACATCTCACGGAGCTCTGTTTAATCCATCATCGGAAAATGGAAAGAGTATGGCACAACTGCAAACCTACCAAGACATGGCCGTCCACCTAAACTGACCGGCCGGGCAAGGAGAGCATTCATCAGAGAAGAGCCAAGAGGTCCATGGTAACTCTGGAGGAGCTGCAGAGATCCACAGCTCAGGTGGGAGAATCTGTCCACAGGACAACTATTAGTCGTGTTCTCCACAAATCTGCCCTTTATGGAAGAGTGACAAGAAGAAAGACATTGGTGAAAGAAAGTGTCAGGGCTGGGCTCAGCCCTTCCTTCTCTGAGCTGGCCGCTCAGCTGTCGGGTAATTGCTAGCTCCTATCTCTCCACAGTGACTCACCTGTTGATGATATCCTGCTCGTCCGTCCTGCCTACTTAAGTGGTCCAGTCCAGATGATCTCTGCCTTCGCCTTGGTCACATCTCTAGAGACGCTCTCCTGTGTTCCTGTTAAAGACTTGCTTGGCTGACATTCCTTCTGGCTCCCTGACGTTTTGGCTTGTCTGACTATCCGTCCCTGTTCCTGAACTCTGGCTATGTTTTGACTAGGTTTACTCTGTTTACTTTTTTCTTCTTATTATTAAACAAGTGTGATTTAACTGTACTTCTGTCTCAGTCTGATTCATGGTTTCTGACAGAAAGCCATAAGAAGTCCTGTTTGTAGTTTGTGAGAAGCCATGTGGAGGACACAGCAAACATGTGGAAGAAGGTGATCTGGTCAGATGAGATCAAAATTGAACTTTTTGGCCTAAAAGCAAAACGCTACGTGTGGGGGAAAACTAACACTGCACATCACCCTGAACACACCATCCCCACCGTGAAACATGGTGGTGGCAGCATCATGTGGTGGGGATGGTTTTCAGCAAGGACAGGGAAGCTGGTCAGAGTTGATGGGAAGATGAATGGAGACAAATACAGGACAATTTTAGAAAAAGAATGTATTGTGTATCGCAGTCAATGATTTCAGGTGTAGGCACCCTACCTGGTGCGTTTGTACGTGCGTATATATGTGGGGAGACGGAATTTTTTTGGGGGGGGGGGGGGGGAGGTTGTGCTTGGGTGTAACTGTAATTTTTTTCAATTTAAAAAAAATATATAGTTTTTTTCATCACAAAGGACAAAACCATGTGATGTTTTTTTTTTGGTGACAGGTTCACTTTAATGAGACATCCAGGGTCAATGTAAATGTAAATTACAATGTAACGTAATGCACATTGCACTGCATTACATTCTTTCCCGGCCTTGATGGGTGGGGAAACTCAACAGGGACCTGGAAATGACGTGTGTCCGCTCTCCTCCCCCCCCCCCCAGTTCTCTACCCAGTGGTATCCGCTATGCTGGTTCCAGACCCGCAGATGGGAAAGTGGAGACCAGGATACATAGCGGGGGGGGGGCGCACATGCGGGGTGTATCCAGCATTCGGGCGGCCTGGTTGCAATGGCGACTTGGCGCCTGAGGTTTGTCGAGTCCTGCCTTAGGGGCTCATGCCCTAAGCAAGTATATCAGTGAAGTAGAAGGTGGTATTGAGAACTATGGTAAATATTAGCATAGCCCTGTTAAATAAGCCGGTTGAGAATGTCGCGAGACACACACAGACATTAATCTACTTTATTGTTTTTAGAGGTTATAATCGATATTGCATCGGCATGGAAAATCCAGTCATAGATCTTGCCTGGATGAAACGCATACTCAACTGGATCATGCTGAATGAAAAGATTGGGAGTGTCTTACGGGACAAGCAATCGTGTTTGGAAAAAACGTGGTCCCCCTGGCTTAGTTATTTGCAGGTACCGGACACGCGTAGTTGACCCCCCAGGCCCCAGCCCCAGAAAACGACTCCAATGTAACAAAGGACCAAAGGTTAGGAAAGCCAAGACAAGACCAGTCACTTTGCACAGGGAGACGGAGCAGCAGTGACCGGTCTTTATTGCCGGTATTACAGGAAGCTTCTGCACAGAGGCAAAGCGCAGGACTTGTGTCCTGCTGAATTAGTGCACAGATCAGGTATAAATACACAAAGGGATCCAAGATTCAAGTAAGAATACATTTGCCTACAGAATTTTAGAAAATATTTGTTTTGCCCCGATTTGAACTTTAAAGTGGGCGGACCTCTGAAAGTAATACTAAAAGATCGCGGAGGATCGCAGTTTTTTAGAATTGCATTCACATTAGAATAGGTGGAATGTTACTTTATTCTTATTTTTCACTGGTGTTAATTTTTTTGGCTATAGCTCTATTGTTTCTCTCTTTCTGCATTGATTGCAAGCAATTGAAATTTCACAGCGTCTAAGACAAATTCCATACCCAATGCTACAATCTTTACTCAACAGTCATTTTTGCTCATTCTCACACAGTTTCAAGTAACCCCCGGTGCTGATCAAGTTAGTGTTATAAGTTGGAAACCATCATGTGGTGCATGGTCAGCTCTCGAAAAGAGGACATATATTTTACTTACCTGGCAGTTTTCGCGGAGAATATGGAGGGCACTCTCCTTGCAGTCTCGTTGACTAACAATCTCTTTCAGCTTTCGCAGAGCGTTTGGCTCCAGAGGTTTGTTTTCCGGTGACAGCAAAATAGATGGAAAGGTTTTTGGATTGTAAGATGTTATGGTCTGAATCTGCGGCCTGATGAAATCATCCTCATCTTCGGCAGTCTCCAATATTACATGTTCCATCTTGGAAAGTCTTGGCTTATGGAGTGGTTGGCTGAGATGTTCAGTTCTAGATTGTTCTGTTTTAGGCCTTTCCTCCGGAGAATGGACCTGTTTGTATGTATTGCTTTCAGAAAATGTCCTAGATTTATCCACCTCTTTATGAACCAGTTTTGTTTTGGCAACTTCGGAGTAGACTGGTTTAGAGTTTCTAGGGTTGTCTAGTTCAAAATGACCCTTTGATGACTGAATCACATCTGGGGACTTTTCTGAGTCCAGGAAACCAAAAGTGGTCTCTGTAGCTCGGGCACGGTTCTTCCACCGTTCCTCAACTTTCATGGTGTCCAGATGTCTTCGAGATGCCTCCGGGACACGAGGGACCAACTCCCAATAGGTGTCCGTCCCATCAGGAGGGTCTGGAAGCAGCAGTGAAGGAGCTCGTATGGGCTTGGGTGGAGCCTTGGAGTGTAGCTGGCTGTCTGAACCCCTCAAGGCATTGTTACCACCGCAGTCCAGAGGCTGGGTTGGTTGAAGTTTGGCTCTGAGGACTGGGTCGCTGCCCGTTCGGAAAATAGGCGATAATGGGATGGTGGACGTGTCCTCTGGAGACACCGATGTTTCTGCTGTAACAGCTGGAAGAAAAATAATGTGAACATTATTTCGCAGTGTTAGGTGAAGGGTTGTAGCAGCACAGGTACTAGAAAATTAAATGAAGATTGTGGTGGAAGGAACAAAACATCTTGGAGGAAAGTCTATATATTTAGGCTCCATAAATTTAGAGGTTTAGCTCAGTAACAACTTTCCAGAGCATACAAAAATCTGTGCTATTCTACTGTACTGTAGAAGACTGACTATTTGCAAAGCCACCCCAATGCTTTCTTATATAGTCCGTCACAGCTCCTCTAAATGTTTTGGATTTTTTTGAAGTTTGGCAGGACTTTTTACAAATTCCCAAGATAGATATTAACCCTTTTTAGGACAACTACATGTCTGACCATCCTTCTGGACCTCCAATAGTCCACCCTCTTGAGAGGGTTGGCAGCACCACCATGGATTGCCAGATGATTGGAAAGCAACAACTGCCATCCTTGCATGTGGCAACCTCATACCAGAAGGGAGGTTATGGGGAAGAGAAGCAATCATATTGTTTACACCCCAACAAGCATTTTTTTCTCTCTTTTTTTTTCTTTCCTTTCTTTTTTTTTTTTAAATCAAGTGATTTTTTTTATTTTCATTTTCAATTCCAACAAGCATTTTAGCTGACAGGAGAGAGCAGAGTATGGAAATCCATCGGACATATATAGGAAAAAGGAAAAAAATAAGGTCAATATTGGCAATGCTAAAAATTATATTTAAATTAATCAGCATTTATTAATGAAAACTCATTCAAAGGAGTGATACTATAATTGCTAAAATTAAGGACTTTCCGGAGTTTTGACTGTCCACATGTTTTTTTACTTACTTGAGAACAGGTTGCTGTCAGACTGAGCACTCTGTAACGGTATTTCCTTCAAGATGTCCAGATTGCCAGGTTGGCTCCCAAACCTGTCTTTGGTCCTGGTAGATATAATCGCAAAAGAAAAAAAACTCCATTTAATTGAGAATAATTTTTCAACTATGTGCAGTGAATGGGAGCAAATGGCCAGCAAGATGAATTGTGGAAGACAAATGAGAGCAAAGTGCATTTTGGGTGAGAGATGCTGCTAAAGAAGTACACCCGTGGTAAGGCATCGTCAGTTCTTGACATGTTGTCAATGTGATCTATTGCAAAAGATGAAATATGATGAAGGCAACATGACAGGGATGTATTATTGTTAAAGAAAACCTTAACCCCTTATGCCACCAAGGTTTTGATGGACAGTCCTGTATTTTGGACCCAAAAATGGACAGGTTGTGGGGACATGGCTTGGCTGAAATATGCCAAAGGTTTGGATGATCAGGTAGGGTTTGGTATTGATTGGTGTATGAAAAATGTGCAGAAGGTGGGATGAGTTGTAATAGATGTCTTGAGTAATTGATGTCATGAGTTGGAAAAAAAGAGTACATGGATGAAGAACATTACAAGAGGTTCATTAAGGGACATCAGAACCCATATACTGAATGAGGAGTCTTGAGTATCAACTTGAAAATTAAATGTCTTGATGAGTTTGTAGCTGAGAAAGTTCCTATCTGCCACATGAAGTCTGTTTTCCCTTTTTCCTTGTAAAGTCAAGACTTAGGGGGAGTGTCCTGTTGATAAGATGCACCATGCCCGCCCATGAAGATTCTGACACTTAAAGTAGAGAGGTATGCAAGAGGTGCATTGTGGTACGGTTACATTTAGAGTGTTGGGTGAGGACTGGTGCATTGAGTAAGAAACTTTGCTGATAAACATGATGTGGAGGGCATATTGGATAACGAATATTAAAGTGGGCGCATTTTGAGTTGCTAACTTAAGGTAGATTCATGTTTTTGTATCTAAGCAAGCTGTTATCTGCCACATGAAGCCATTTTTCTTTTTTGGCTTGTGGAAGCAAAGCCTTTCTTGCACCAGAGTTATGGGGACAGTCCTATTGACAGGGTGCACTATGCCCGCCCACGAGGATTCAGACACCACATGTAGGATGTGAGGCATTGTGTTGGAAAAGTTTTTTGACAGTTGTATTGTACTGTGAGGACTGGTGCATTGAGTGAGAGCCTTTAGTAGCTGAAGGACCTGGTGAGCCCCACTGAACATTGAACGTTGCAGTGGGTATGGAAGAGTCGCATTTTGAACGTATAAATTAAAGTGAATTTTGATGGGTTTGTACCTGAGCAAGCTGTTATCTGTCATGTGAAGACTCCGTCTGTTTTCCTTGTTTGCCTTCTGGGATTCATGCCTCTCCCCCACCACACTCAGAGGCACTGTCCTATTGACGGGATTCTCTATGACTGCCCCTGAGGATTCAGACACCATCCGCCTATCGCCGACGTAGGACCGAACAAGGGCGGGAATGTTGTCAAACCGGTCCAGTTCCAGCTGGTAGAGAGTGCGCGAGACCCCTCGTCGGGGACGCAAGTTGACAGCAATGATCTTGAAGTGCAGAACCTGCTTGGAGCTTACACAGCTTAAGACATAGTCTCCAGGAGAGGAGAGCGAGTCACGGATGAGAAAATCGCCATCTTTTTGTAAGAGCTTCTCTGCCTCCTGTGAAAGTATAAAACACCAGGACATTAGATGCATACAACAATGCGTAATACAGCCTCTCTCAACCTTTTTACCACAAAGGAACCCTTGCAATAATTTTTAGGTTTCAGGGAACCCAGCTTAGACTAGTCAATTAGTGGTCCTTGGGAAAAAGCCTCTTAAAGTGGTGGTGGTGGGGGACCCAAAAAGAAGAGGATTGGGACTGCTCTGTGCAAAATCATTACACAGAGCAGGTTAGTATAATATGTTTGTTATTCTTAAAAATATATATCCTTTAGAAATACTTGTTTTGGTGACTGTAACTAATAATAGGGTGTGGCACTTTCTATACCATCCACAATTTGGATTTTCCTCTACACAGGTAGATCCTTTTTCAAACAGGGTTTCCTTGGAAGCCTAGGGTCTTTGCAGAGGTTGACAGGGGTTCCTTGAGTAATGAGCAATTTCTGCCTCTCAGATATGTAGCCTCTGACACCAATGGTTTAGTTATCTGTAAAGAGGGCAATTCTTCCCAATGACCACTACTATAGGAAGCCTTCTTCCCTGTGACCACCACAATAATAAACTGTGAGCTGTAGATACAGTGACTATTGCCAGGGGTTCTCTGAGATCAGAATGTTATTTTCAAGGGTTCCTCCGTAATAAAAAGGTTAAGAAAGTTGTTTACTATAACTATCCTGTACTCCTACTCCTGGACTCTCTGTTGCCTTTGACACAGTTGACCACATCCTCCTCCTCAAAAAACTCCACGCCTTTGGTCTCCGTGACTGTAC
This sequence comes from Aquarana catesbeiana, assembly GCF_042186555.1. NCBI lineage: Eukaryota > Metazoa > Chordata > Amphibia > Anura > Ranidae > Aquarana > Aquarana catesbeiana. The sequence continues at coordinate 8,332,743 of NC_133335.1, forward strand.
ACTTTATCCTACCTATCCCACCACACCGTCAGTGTAACTTACAACTGTACTTCCGCCTCTCCTCCTGGGAGGAACTTGGGAGGTGCCTTGGGAGGAACGAAGAAAACAATTTGGTTTGTATCTTGAGACTAGGTTAGTGATGTAGCTGGGGGCCAAGTTGTGGATGACCCCCAGTTGTCTATTCTCAATCTACACCTCCTCCCTGGGTCAGTTGCTTGCCTCCCATGGCTTTCAATACCACTTTTATGCTGATGACACCCAAATCTCTCTACTCCTCACCTCATTCCATCAGTAGACAAAAACTCACCCAAGCTCTACCGCATATTTATAGGATGATGATTCCATCAGTCTCCTCACACATCTCTAATTTACTGACCGACATATCTGACTGGAAGTCACACCACTTCCTTAAACTCAATCTGTCCAAAACCGAGCTCATAATATTTCCTCCCCCATGTGCCCCTTCCCCTGATTTCTGTCAAAATCAACGGCTCAGCTATCAACCCATCCCCCCTATGCCAAGGTGCTAGGTGTAATCCTGAACTCTGGACTCTCCTTTTGGCCTTCATGTCCAACCACTGTGCATAGCTTGCTGCCTCAACCTCTGCAACGTCTCTAAGATACGCCCCTTCCTAACCAATGACACCACAAAGCTCATAGTTCACTCCCTGGTCACCTCTCACCTCGACTACTGCAACTCCCTTCTCATTGGATTAACTTTACATAGTCTGTCCCCCCTTCAGGCCATCATGAATGCTGCTGCCAGGCTCATCCACTTTACCAATCGTTCAGTGTCTGCTACTCCTCTCTGCCAATCCCTCCACTGGCTTCCACTCACCCAACATATTAAATTCAAGATACTAACAACAACTGGGGGCCATCCAAAACAACCAGGGGGCCATCCACAACTTGGCCCCCAGCTACATCACTAACGTAGTCTCAAAATACCAACCAAATCGTTTTCTTTATTCCTCCTAAGACCTCCTGCTCTCTAGATCCCTTGTCATCTCATCCCACCCTCGTTCCAGGACTTCTCCAGAGCCTCTCCCATCTGGAACTCCATACCCCAAACTGTCCGACTATCTCCTACTCTGTTCACTTTCAGATGATCTCTGAAAGGCTTCTCTGAAGAGACGAGTTTATTTGGCCCCCACCTAACAACTGCACGTTTATTTTCTCCCATCAGCCCATCCCCCCATAATTATTACCTCTTGTATCTTTTGACCCCTCCCTCTTAGATTGTAAGCTCAAATGAGCAGGGCCCTCTGATTCCTCTTGTGTTAAACTGTACTGTAATTGTACTGTCTGCCCTAATGTTGTAAAGTGCTGCGTTAACTGTTGGCGATATATAAATCCTGTATATTAATAATAAAAATAATAATCCAATGTAAGCCCCCACAGAGGGGACATCTTATGCAACTGCTATCAGGGAGAGTCCTTAGACCAGGGTCTCTCAACCTGGGTTCCTCCAGAGGCTGATCGGGGTTGTTCGAGCAATGAGCAATGTCTGCCTCTTAGATAAGCTCCTACTGACATCACTGATCTTTTTAGCTATCTGTAAGGGAGTAATATACACTCACCGCCCACTTTATTAGGTACACCTGTTCAATGGCTTGGTAACACAAATTGCTAATCTGCCAATCACATGGCAGCAACTCAATGCATTTAGGCATCTAGACGTGGTGAAGACAACTTACTGAAGTTCAAATGAAAATAAATAAATAAACCGAGCATCAGAATGGGGGAAGAAAGGGGATTGAAGTGACTTTGAACGTGGCATGGTTGTTGGTGCCAGACCGGCTGGTCTGAGTATTTCTGGGATTTTCATTTAAAACTATATCTCAGGTTTAAGGAGAATTATCCGAAAAAGAGAAAATATCCAGTGTGCGGTAGTTGTGTGGAGGAAAATGCCTTGTTGGTGTCAGAGGAGAATGGGCAGAGTACCAGAGTATAGAAAGGCAACAGTAACTCAAAAAACCTCTCGTTACATCCAAGGTATGCAGAATACCATCTCTGAACGCACAACACATCCAACCTTGAAGCAAATGGGCTAAAGCAGCAGAAGACCACACCCGGTGCCACTCCTGTCAGCTAAGAACAGGAAACTGAGGCTACAATTGGCACAGGATCACCAAAAATGGACAATAGAAGATTGGAAAAACGTTGCCTAGTCTGATGAGTCTCGATTTCAGCTGCGACATTCAGATGGTGGGGTCAGAATTTGGCGTAAATATGAAAGCATGGATCCATCCTGCCTTGTATCACCGGTTCAGGCTGGTGGTGGGGGTGTAATGGTGTGGGGGATGGGATATCACCGGTTCAGGCTGGGGGTGGGGGTGTAATGGTGTGGGGGATGGGATAACACCGGTTCAGGCTGGTGGTGGGGGTGTAATGGTGTGGGGGATGGGATATCACCGGTTCAGGCTGGTGGTGGGGGTGTAATGGTGTGGGGGGGTATTTTCTTGGCACACTTTGGGCCCCTTAGTAACAACTGAGCATCGTTTAATCACCACGGCCTACCTGAGTATTGTTGCTGACCATGTCCATCCCTTTATGACTACAGTGTCCCCATCTTCTGATAGCTCCTTCCAGCAGGATAATGCACCATGTCACAAAGCTCCAATCATCTCACCACTGGACAATGAGGTCCCTGTCCTCCAATGTCCTCCACACTCACCACATCTCATCCAATAGAGCACCTCTGGGATGTGGTGGACATGGATGTACAGCCGACAAATCTGCAGCAACTGCGTGATGCTATCATGTCAATATGGACCAAAATCTCAGGAACGTTTTCAACATCTTGTTGAATCTCTGCCACGAAGAATGAAGGCAGTTCTGAAGGCAAAAGGGGGTCCAACTCGGTACTAGCAAGGTGGACCTAATAAAATGGCCGGTGAGTGTAGTCATTATTAGAAGGAGTTCTTTGAGACCGGAAAGTTATTTCAAGGGTTCCTCTATGTTGGAAGTGTTGAGGAAGGCTGCCTTAGAGGACAGTTCTAAGCTGTACTCACCTGGCGGGAGAGTGGCCCATGGTACCAGGCGTGACTTCTCAAATCCTCACTGCTTAGCTTCAGTTCTTCCTCCAGCTCCTTCTTTAGGACCTCTGTCGGAGACGGCATATCTGTGCCTGAAAGATGACCTTCTTTACGTTAAAGGGAGACCCCAATCACAAAAAAAAAAAAAAACAGTTACAATGCCCACATTAGAACATCTTTCCTTTCTATTCTGTCCCCTGGGGAGTCCCAGCTCCACCCCCTGAAGCACAATGACCTGTCTCTGAACCACAAGTCAGTTCCTCCAACGTCCATGAATTGCGATGTTATTATTTTATGGCAGTTACTCCTGCTGTCTGCTTTCCCTTTAACTCCGCCAGCCAGAACAGTCCTATTAAGTCTAATTAATATAACGTAACATTGTATAAAAATGCATTTAATTACCACTGCCGGGAAAACAATACATAATTGCTAATACCACAAGGCTCTGCCTCTGTAAAACAGTTCACTGAATTCGATCCACTTTGCTACTTTCGCGAGCAACTCTGAAAAGCCGCTTTTCTGTTTTTTTCCAAATCACTGGCCTGTAAACTGATGCACTGTGAATGGTTTTATGTACAGTGCCTTGAAAAAGTATTTGTACCCCTTGATATTTTCCACATTTTGTCATGTTACAACCAAAAATGTAAATGTATTGTTATTGGGATTTTATGTGATAGACCAACACAAAGTGGTACATGATTGTGAAGTGGAAGGAAAATGATACAAATAAATATGTGAAAAGTGTGGGGGGGGCATTTGTATGGTGCCCCCCGGAGTCAATACTTTGTAGAACCTCCTTTCTCTGCAAGTCTTTTTGGGGATGTCTCTACCAGCTTTGCACATCTAGAGAGGGACATTTCTGCCCATTCTTCTTCTTTGCAAAATCTCTCAAGCTCTGTTAGATTGGATGGAGAGCGTCTGTGAACAGCAATTTTCAAGTCTTGCCACAGATTCTCAATGTGATTTAGGTCTGGACTGTGACTGGGCCATTCTAACACATGAATATGCTTTGATCTAAACCATTCCATTGTAGCTCTGGCTGGATGTTTCGGGTCGTTGTCCTGCTGGAAGGTGAACCTCCGCCCCAGTCTCAAGTCTTTTGTAGACTCTAACAGGTTTTCTTCTAAGATTGTCCTGTATTTGTCTCCATCCATCTTCCCATCAACTCTGACCAGCTTCCCTGTCCCTATTGAAGAAAAGTATCCTCACCTCATGATGCTGCCACCACCATGTTTCACGGTGGGGATGGTGTGTTCAGGGTGATGTGCAGTGTTAGTTTTCCCCACACATAGCGTTTTGCTTTTAGGCCAAAAACTTCAATTTTGGTCTCATCTGACCAGATCACCTTCTTCCACGTTTGCTGTGTCCTCCACATGGCTTCTCACAAACTACAAACAGGACTTCTTATGACTTTCTTTCACCAATGTTTTTCTTCTTGTCACTCTTCCATAAAGGTCAGATTTGTGGAGAACACGACTAATAGTTGTCCTGTGGACAGATTCTCCCACCTGAGCTGTGGATCTCTGCAGCTCCTCCAGAGTTACCATGGACCTCTTGGCTCTTCTCTGATGAATGCTCTCCATGCCCGGCCGGTCAGTTTAGGTGGACGGCCATGTCTTGGTAGGTTTGCAGTTGTGCCATACTCTTTCCATTTTCCAATGATGGATTGAACAGAGCTCCGTGAGATGTTCAAAGCTTGGGATATTTTTTTATACCCTAACCCTGCTTTATACTTTTCCACAACTTTATGCCTGACCTGTCTGGTGTGTTCCTTGGCCTTCATGATGCTGTTTGTCCACGAATGTCCTCTAACAAAACTCTGAGGGCTTCACAGAACAGCTGTATTTATACTGAGATTACATTACACACAGGTGGACTCTATTTACTAATTAGGTGACTTCTGAAGGCAATTGGTTCCACTAGATTTTAGTTAGGGGTATCAGAGTAAAGGGGGGCTGAATACAAATGCCCCCCCCCCACACTTTTCACATATTTATTTGTAAAAAATGTTGAAAACCATTTATTATTTTCCTTCCACTTCACAATTATGTGCCACTTTGTGTTGGTCTATCAAATAAAATCCCAATAAAATACATTTTACGTTTTTGGTTGTAACATGACAAAATGTGAAACATTTCAAGGGGTATGAATACTTTTTCAAGGCACTGTAGCCTGGAAAGGACTATAATAATACAAAAAAAAAAAGAAGGTTCCAAAATGTTTATCCGCCGTGCGCACCTTCTGACTGTTGGAAGCCAAAAATAGAGAATTGCGCATTGATTGCTATGAGCTGCTGCACTCTGCAAAGCATTATTACTTTTTCCACTGCCTTACTAAGTAAGCTTGAGTGTGAGCAGACCGTCTATATGATGGATGTGTAGATATGGACTGTGTGGTACAGCGAGAGCTTCCAGAGCTGTCAGAACCTCCCCTAATGCCCCCCGGAGAAGACACTGACAGTTACCCCAACCATCAAACCTTGTACAAAGGCCCTACACTGGAGGGTTATAAAAAAGCTGGAGGACTCTGCTCCTTCCTCTATAACTCTCCTCTCCTGAAATACTCTGCTCTGCTGGAGGACTCTGCTCCTTCCTCTATAACTCTCCTCTCCTGAAATACTCTGCCCTGCTGGAGGACTCTGCTCCTTCCTCTATAACTCTCCTCTCCTGAAATACTCTGCTCTGCTGGAGGACTCTGCTCCTTCCTCTATAACTCTCCTCTCCTGAAATACTCTGCCCTGCTGGAGGACTCTGCTCCTTCCTCTATAACTCTCCTCTCCTGAAATACTCTGCTCTGCTGGAGGACTCTGCTCCTTCCTCTATAACTCTCATCTCCTGAAATACTCTGCAATGCTGGAGGACTCTGCTCCTTCCTCTATAACTCTCCTCTCCTGAAATACTCTTCTCTGCTGGAGGACTCTGCTCCTTCCTCTATAACTCTCCTCTCCTGAAATACTCTACACTGCTGGAGGACTCTGCTCCTTCCTCTATAACTCTCCTCTCCTGAAATACTCTGCACTGCTCGAGGACTCTGCTCCTTCCTCTATAACTCTCCTCTCCTGAAATACTCTGCTGGAGGACTCTGCTCCTTCCTCTATAACTCTCCTCTCCTGAAATACTCTGCTGGAGGACTCTGCTCCTTCCTCTATAACTCTCCTCTCCTGAAATACTCTGCACTGCTGGAGGACTCTGCTCCTTCCTCTATAACTCTCCTCTCCTGAAATACTCTGCACTGCTGGAGGACTCTGCTCCTTCCTCTATAACTCTCCTCTCCTGAAATACTCTGCTGGAGGACTCTGCTCCTTCCTCTATAACTCTCCTCTCCTGAAATACTCTGCACTGCTGGAGGACTCTGCTCCTTCTTCTATAACTCTCCTCTCCTGAAATACTCTGCTGGAGGACTCTGCTCCTTCCTCTATAACTCTCCTCTCCTGAAATACTCTGCTGGAGGACTCTGCTCCTTCCTCTATAACTCTCCTCTCCTGAAATACTCTGTACTGCTGGAGGACTCTGCTCCTTCCTCTATAACTCTCCTCTCCTGAAATACTCTGCTGGAGGACTCTGCTCCTTCCTCTATAACTCTCCTCTCCTGAAATACTCTGCTGGAGGACTCTGCTCCTTCCTCTATAACTCTCCTCTCCTGAAATACTCTGTACTGCTGGAGGACTCTGCTCCTTCCTCTATAACTCTCCTCTCCTGAAATACTCTGCTGGAGGACTCTGCTCCTTCCTCTATAACTCTCCTCTCCTGAAATACTCTGCACTGCTGGAGGACTCTGCTCCTTCCTCTATAACTCTCCTCTCCTGAAATACTCTGCACTGCTGGAGGACTCTGCTCCTTCCTCTATAACTCTCCTCTCCAGAAATACTCTGCTGGAGGACTCTGCTCCTTCCTCTATAACTCTCCTCTCCTGAAATACTCTGCTGGAGGACTCTGCTCCTTCCTCTATAACTCTCCTCTCCTGAAATACTCTGCACTGCTGGAGGACTCTGCTCCTTCCTCTATAACTCTCCTCTCCTGAAATACTCTGCACTGCTGGAGGACTCTGCTCCTTCCTCTATAACTCTCCTCTCCTGAAATACTCTGCACTGCTGGAGGACTCTGCTCCTTCCTCTATAACTCTCCTCTCCTGAAATACTCTGCTCTGCTGGAGGACTCTGCTCGGATCTCTATTGTTGGAGAATATAGACATTTAGTGTCCAGGTTTCCAGGACACACAGAAATGAGAGGTTCCAGGTAAATGGTGATTGTAAGGGAGCGCCCCACCCGATTCTCTCACCTGTTACACGTCGGGCCCCGGGGATCCTTGTGTGCGGTCAGGCGGTGCGGAGAACCATCACCAGTTCCGATGTCCCCTCCGGTGACATTAGCCGGTCCGGTGCTCCATGACTCCGTAGTGCCCGTGGCAGGCCAGGTAAAGGTGCAGCCGCAGCTCCTGTTGGTTCAATCACATTCCATTGTCAGGCTCTTAATCATTAAACCGTCAGAGATCCGGAGAGGAAGCCACACCCCGCCCACGTCACGGGAGCACCAATCATACGGGGGGGGGGGGGGGGGGGGGTCAGATATAAGGCATGTCCAGGCACACTGGGAGGAATGTCAGTGAGGAAGACACATTCCATGAACATGTGCAGGTAACACACGCCAAGACACGTCCCCTCCCTACAGAACATGCAACCTGCAGCTTCCCTTCCAACAATCCGCACCAATAATATTCCGTATAATGTCTATTATTAACCGCAGAAGGTGCCAAAAACAGGAGAAAAAGGTGTTAGCCGGAGGGCGGCCATTTTTTATTTTGTAAAGAAGCAGACAGGAGGGTGCCAGCGCCTAGTGCATTACCACAAGATGTACACAAGGAAGCCAAATCCATACTCACAAAAGAAGAAAGAAATTAAAATGTATCATATCGTATGATGATCCAATGAGGCATCAAGTGACCTGACTCATACATCACCGTGTCTGCAAGCCGACGCGTTTCGGGGGACGCACCGCCTTCCTTCCTGAGCTTAATGTGATTGTAAAGTCTCGTTTTTTAAAAAAACAAAAAAAACCCAAACATGTTATACTTCCCTCCTCAGTGCAGTTGGTTTTGCACAGAGCAGCCCAGGATGCTTCTCTTCTCGGGTCCCTATTCGCTGCTCCTGGCCCCTCCCTCCTGTCGAGTGCCCCCATCAGTGCCGGGACAAAATCATCCAGTGCCCAGGGCAAAGATGCCAAATTGCGCCCTCCCCCCCTTTCATTATGTGCAAGCTTATGAGGAGGAGAAAGAGCACAGCCTGCACCTCTTCCCGGCTCTATCCTCCTCTCCTTGCCGCTTCTAGCGCTTGGCTGACAGAAGTAGTGATGCCATTGTAACTACTCCTGTCAGCCTACTAATACAGTGGAACCTTGGCTAACGAGTAACGCGGTTAACGAGTGTTTTGAAAGACAAGCTACTTTTTAAAAAAAATTCTGACTCGGTTTGCGAGTGTTGTCTCGCAAAACGAGCAGAATTCAAGCTAATGGGGTGTGCAGTACCGCATTTGGCCAGAGGTGCGGGGGCGCCGGTGACACTCGGAACGGTTCAGAGCCGTTCGGAATCACTTGGAAATACTCGGAATCACTCAGAAATACTCAGTTTCCGAGCCTTTCTGAGTTCAGCCGAGCTGTCCCCGAGTATTTCCGAGGCTCTCCGGCGCCCCCCCAACCTCTGGCCACATGCGGTATTGCATGCAATAGAAGTCAATGCGGAACTAATTATCTTCCTTTCCATTGACTTCTATGGGGAAACTCGCTTTGATATGCCGGTGCTTTGGATTACAAGCATTCTCCTAGAACAGATTATGCTCGTAATCCAAGGTTCCACTGTGGTAGAAAGAGCTTATGGCACCCCAATTCCTACAATACACGCTGCGCCCAGGGCAGCTGTCCCTTTCTGCCCACCCTTTGTCCCGGGCCCTGTCCCCCCACAGAGCGCAGGTTGCTATGGGGGGGCACCTGAGCGGAGTCACAGCTCCCTGTGTCCACACGGAGCCCCCCCCAGCCCGCCCCCTCTCTTCCCTGATTGGCTAACTGACTTTGACTGACAGCCGTGAGAGCCAATGGTGCCGCAGTTGTGTCTCAGCCAATCAAGAGGAGAGTCCCGGACAGCTAAGACACTCATGGACATCGCTGGAGAGAGAAGGGGCTCAGGTAAGTAATTAGGGGGTGCTGGGGGGGGGGGGGCTGCTACACACAGACCAGGGTAGATTTAGACAGGAAGTGGCTACAGGAGATCAACATCCCTGAGATGCAAAAAAAGTGAAAGGAAGTATTTTATTTTTTATTTTTTACTAAGACTGGGATGCCATTAAAGTTCATGTGCATGTAAAGGCAGGCGTCCCAATACTTTTGACAGATTATATTTTCCCCTTTATTTAGTGCTCATGTTTTGTTTTTTTTAAGTGCACCCATCAGAATTCATACTTTTAAAGTCCTGCCCAGTTCAAGATGGTTTCCGATTGGTTGTTTGGGTTCACCGCACATTTTGTTGAACAAAGCCGCATATCTTCTCTGTCATTTTTACATTCCACTTGTCACTCAGAAGGCAAATGCTGGTGCTGGAGGCTTTGAAAAACCTCCTATGTCTCCGGGGAGTTATCTCAGGCATTCCGATCGACCTGTGTGCCATTGTGTTCATTCCCAGAGTCACACAACGCACAACGAATACTTCTTCACAAAAAGAAAAATGGAACCACACAAAAACCTCATAAAATATACTGCCCTTCATGATATGTCATGTGCTCAAATAGTAGACTTACACACCACAGAGGCTGACCCTGGGGGGCAATAAAAGGGGTCCTTTAAGGATATCCTGTCCCGGACTTGATGAACTGGTTTGGCAATTGATGTATTCTAATAGATTCTCTATTATTATTCAAAGCTAGAAAGCCACATTTGCTGTGCTATATTTTAAAGACAGTAAGATTTGCAGGTGCGCCCCCTTAAGGTCATTCCTAGACTGTCTAGCCGAACAACAGATATTATATCACCCATAATAACAAATAGATTGAGGGGGTCCCCCTCCCCATGGTAAATTATCAAACAGTCACAGCCGTGGTGCAGACTGGGGGCTCCATCAGTTATATAGGTATTCAATATGGCCTTCTGACCATCGATGTAAGGAACATTCTTCTCACTGACCACCAATGTAAGGAACATTCTTCCCAATGATCACCAATGTAAGGAACATTCTTCCCACTGATCACCAATGTAAGAACATTCTTCCACTGATCACCAATGTAAGGAACATTCTTCTCACTGATCACCAATGTAAGGAACATTCTTCTCACTGAATCACCAATGTAAGGAACATTCTTCTCACTGATCACCAATGTAAGAGCATTCTTCTCACTGATCGCCAATGTAAGGAACATTCTTCTCACTGATCACCAATGTAAGGAACATTCTTCTCACTGATCACCAATGTAAGGAACATTCTTCTCACTGATCACCAATGTAAGGGACATTCTTCTCACTGATCACCAATGTAAGGAACATTCTTCTCACTGATCACCAATGTAAGGAACATTCTTCTCACTCATCACCAATGTAAGGAACATTCTTCTCACTGATCACCAATGTAAGGAGCATTCTTCTCACTGATCACCAATGTAAGGAACATTCTTCTCACTGATCACCAATGTAAGGAACATTCTTCCACTGTTCACCAATGTAAGGAACATTCTTCCCACTGATCACCAATGTAAGGAACATTCTTCTCACTGATCACAATGTAAGGGACTTCTTCTCACTGATCACCAATGTAAGGAGCATTCTTCTCACTGATCACCAATGTAAGGAACATTCTTCTCACTGATCACCAATGTAAGGAACATTCTTCTCACTGATCACCAATGTAAGGAACATTCTTCTCACTGATCACCAATGTAAGGAACATTCTTCTCACTGATCACCAATGTAAGGAACATTCTTCTCACTGATCACCAATGTAAGGACATTCTTCTCACTGATCACCAATGTAAGGACATTCTTCTCACTGATCACCAATGTAAGGAACATTCTTCTCACTGATCACCAATGTAAGGACATTCTTCCACTGACCTTCAATGTAAGGAACATTCTTCTCACTGATCACCATTAAGAGACATTCTTCCCACGATCACCAATGTAAGGACATTCTTCTCACTGATCACCATGTAAGAACATTCTCCACTGATCACAATGTAAGGAACATTCTTCTCACTGACCTCAATGTAGAGGACATTCTTCTCACTGATCACCAATGTAAGGACATTCTTCTCACTGATCACCAATGTAAGGAACATTCTTCTCACTGATCACCAATGTAAGGAACATTCTTCCCACTGACCTTCAATGTAAGAGACATTCTTCTCACTGATCACCAATGTAAGGAACGTTCTTCTCACTGATCACCAATATAAGGAATTCTTCCCACTGACCACCAATGTAAGGACCATTCTTCCCACTGATCACCAATGTAAGGAACATTCTTCCCACTGATCACCAATGTAAGGAACATTCTTCTCACTGATCACCAATGTAAGGAACGTTCTTCTCACTGTCACAACAATGTAAGGAACGTTCTTCTCACTGATCACCAATGTAAGGAACATTCTTCTCACTGATCACCAATGTAAGGAACATTCTTCCCACTGACCACCAATGTAAGGAGCATTCTTCTCACTGATCACCAATGTAAGGACCATTCTTCCACTGGATCACCAATGTAAGGAGCAGTTCTTCTCACTGATCACCAATGTGAAGGAACATTCTTCTCACTGATCACCAATGTATGGAACATTCTTCTCACTGATCACCAATGTAAGGAACATTCTTCTCACTGATCACCAATGTAAGGAACATTCGTCCCACTGATCACCAATGTAAGGAACATTCTTCTCAGTGATCACCAATGTATGGAACATTCTTCTCACTGATCACCAATGTAAGGTAACATTCTTCCCAACTGTATCACCAATGTAAGGAACATTCTTCTCACT